>NC_045663.1:2295218-2488348 GCF_009829145.1 Chiroxiphia lanceolata
CAGGGCTGGCAAGTCCCATTCCCAGGGCTGGTAGAACCCATTCCTGGGGTTGGCACAGCATCTATTCCCAGAGGTGGTAGAACCCATTCCCAGGGCTGGTGCAGCACCCATTCCAAAGCCTGGCAGGTCCCATTCCTAGAGGTGGTAGCACCCATTCCCAGGGCTGGCAGTGCCCATTCCCAGGGCTGGCAGTGCCCATGCCAGGCTGGGAATGCTGCCTGTGCTGCCTCTGCAGACATGAGGAAGAGCGTGTGCTACCGCAACTACAACGACACGTGTGAGAACGAGCTCTCCTTCAACATGACCAAGAAGATGTGCTGCTGCTCCTACAACATTGGCAAGGCCTGGAACAAGCCCTGTGAGCCCTGTCCCACCCCTGCCAGCCGTAAGTCACCTCATTCCCTGCTGTCCCCTCGCTTTTCCAGGGATTCTGATACCCAAAAGCCAGAAAATAACTCCCTAAAACTCTTTTTTTGAAGCAAAAAGCACTCGTTTATTCCATGCTGGATGCACAGGAATGTTTTCCCAAGTGTGCATCCTGAGCTATATCAGGGTTAGAACTTTATACTATCATCCAATTACAATATTTTTATGATACTTTATGCTTTATATTGTCATTTAATTGCAACATTTGGACATTACCTCAGCTGTTACACCCACTTCCAAAACTGTCCCTCCCATAACACCACCCCTGACACACCTCCCAAATTTAACCCAGAGGTCTCAAAGACCCTTCTATCTTCTTATTCCTTGGTCTTTGGCACAGTATCATCCCTTCTGGAATGGTTTCAAGGCTCCTGGAGAGCTTTGCCTGGTTCTTGTCAGAGGTTGTGGCTCTTTCACAGGCAGAGAAACCCCCTTTCTTCCTTAAAATCCCTGTCTGTTGAATTCCTGAACAAAGGATGTTCAACAGCAGTTTTAGAAACTTTGTCCTAAGGCACTGGCAAGGTAAAGGTGCCAACAAGCTGGGCTAAAACTTAGATAATGTGGATTTTAAGGCACAGCCACTGCCAAGGGGAGGGGGACAAGGGACAGCACCCTGTCTGGGTTACCCTGTGAGTCTGTGCTGAGCCCCTCCTGCCTGGCACACCCCCAAATCCAGCCATGGCTGGACCCTCTGTGCCCACTGGGCACGGCCCTGACCTCAGGGTTCCCGTTCCAGCCGAGTACCAGATCCTGTGTGGGAACCAAGCCCCGGGATTTATCATCGACATCCACACGGGGAAGCCCATTGGTGAGTAAATAATCCTTCCCTCCTTCTCCTTCTCCTTCTCCTTCTCCTTCTCCTTCTCCTTCTCCTTCTCCTTCTCCTTCTCCTTCTCCTTCTCCTTCTCCTTCTCCTTCTCCTTCTCCTTCTCCTTCTCCTTCTCCTTCTCCTTCTCCTTCTCCTTCTCCTTCTCCTTCTCCTTCTCCTTCTCCTTCTCCTTCTCCTTCTCCTTCTCCTTCTCCTTCTCCTTCTCCTTCTCCTTCTCCTTCTCCTTCTCCTTCTCCTTCTCCTTCTCCTTCTCCTTCTCCTTCTCCTTCTCCTTCTCCTTCTCCTTCTCCTTCTCCTTCTCCTTCTTCCCCTTGCCCTTGCCCTTGCCCTTGCCCTTGCCCTTGCCCTTGCCCTTGCCCTTGCCCTTGCCCTTGCCCTTGCCCTTGCCCTTGCCCTTGCCCTTCCCCTTCCCACACCTTCTTCCCACACTTTCCCAAACCTTCCCTTCCCAGAGGATATCCCTGTCGAGGGTGGTGGTCTCAGTCTGAGACAGGATACCTGTCTGACAGGTATCTGCTCTGACAGGAGCACCCTCCTATCTCCCAGGCCTCTGAACACCCAGTTTACAGCCTGAGGAGTCAGGGCTGCTCTAGGCAGAGGGTGTAAATGGTCTGTTGGTAACAGTTTCTGGGCAATGGCATGGAAGGCTGGAGAATGCACAGTTTTGGGTTACACCCATCCAGTGATGAACTGGTCCCAGCTGTTCTAACTAGGACAGAGCCACAGGGAGGCTGATTTCTCCAAGCCTACTGTAAGAGAAGAAGAGCTCAACCTCCTCTCCCCTTCATAGAATCACAGAATCATAGAATCAGTTGGGTTGGAAGGGACCTCTGAGATCATCAATCCAATCCTTGATCCAACCCCGCCATGGTTCCCAGCCCATGGCACTGATGCCACATCCAGTGTGTCCTTAAACACCTCCAGGGATGGAGAATCCACCCCTTCCCTGGGCAGCCCATTCCAATGGCTGAGCACCCTCTCTGGAAAGAAATTCTTCCTAATCTCCAACCTAAACCTCCCCTGGCACAGCTTTAGACTGAGCCCTCTTGTCTTGTTGATGGTTACCTGGGAAAAGAGACCAACCTTTTATGTGTTTGCTTACATAAAGAAATAGGATGGAATACTGGGAAGGACATAGGGACTTCTTGGATTTGAGCTGGTTGCCAGGGAAAGGCCTAAATCAAACCATTACGGCGGGGGCACCATTTTGCCGGTGTGGGGAAGGCATTTTCCAGCTGGGATGCTCATGGGGGACTGTGTGTCTGTGTGTGTCTGTGTGTGTCTGTGTGTGTCTGTGTGTGTCTGTGTGTGTCTGTGTGTGTCTGTGTGTGTCTGTGTGTGTGCAGATATCGATGAGTGCAGCGAGATCCCGGCCATCTGCACCAACGGCGTCTGCATCAACCAGATCGGGAGCTTCCGCTGCGAGTGTCCCATCGGCTTCAGCTACAACAACATCCTGCTCATCTGCGAAGGTAACGGGGGGCACCCAAAGGTGGCACCCACCAGGGAGAGGGCTGTGGGACAGAGCCTATGTGTTCTCACATCCTGGGATCTTTGGGGTGTTCTGTGCAGGGCCAGGAGTTGCACTCCATGATCATGGAATCAGTTGGGTTGGAAGGGACCTCTGAGATCATCCAGTCCAACCCTTGATCCAACCCCGCTGTGGTTCCCAGCCCATGGCACTGATGCCACATCCAGTCTCAGCTTAAAAACCTCCAGGGATGGAGAATCCACCCCTTCCCTGGGCAGCCCATTCCAATGGCTGAGCACCCTCTCTGCAAAGAAATTCTTCCCAATATCCAACCTAAACCTCCCCTGGCACAGCTGAAGACCCAGCCCTCTTGTCTTGCTGATGGTTGCCTGGGAAAAGAGACCAACCCCCCCCTGGCTCCCCCCTCCTGTCAGGGAGTTGCAGAGAGTGAGGAGGTCTCCCCTGAGCCTCCTCTTCTCCAGGCTGAACAGCCCCAGCTCCCTCAGCCTCTCCTCACAGCACTTGTGCTCCAGTCCCTTCCCCAGCCTCGTTTCTCTCCTCTGGACCTGCTCCAGCCCCTCAATGTCCTTCCTGAGCTGAGGGCCCAGAACTGGACACAGCACTCCAGGGGTGGCCTCACCAGCGCTGAGTCCAGGGCAAGAATCACTTCCTTGGACCTGTTGGCCACACTGTTCCTGAGCCAGGCCAGGATCCATTGGCCTTCTTGTCCCCCTGGGCACACTCTGGCTCCTGTTCAGCTCCCTGTCCATCCCCACTCCCAGCTCCCTTCCTGCCTGGCTGCTCTCCAGCCCCTCTGTCCCAGCCTGGAGCTGCCGGGGGTTGTTGTGGCCAAAGGTCAGGACCCGGCCCTTGGCCTGGTTGAACCTCATCCCCTTGGAATCAGCCCAACTCTCCAACCTCTCCAGGTCCCTCTGCAGAGCCCTCCTGCCTTCCAGCAGATCAACATTCCCCCCCAGCTTAGTGTCATCTGCAAATTTGCTGATCCTTGTGGTCCCTCCCAGCTCAGGGTATTCCACGATTCTATAAATCCTTGAAATCTTCATATTCCGCCTCGGTGGTCAGATTAAAAAAATGCTGATTTACATTCATGTTCTTGATTTTCCCCTTATTCTGTGTTTTGTTGGGTTTTTTTTAAAAAAAAGTTTACAAACAGCAGCCTTTCAAACTAAAATTCCCCTTATTTTTTAATCACAAAGCAACAGGAAATGGTTGAAAATCCACCCAGATTGGAGCAAACCGAGGGTTAAAGCGCAGCTGACTGCACTGAGCCCCTCCAGCCCTCCCAGGAGTTCCCAGCAGTGTTGGAAATGCTAAAACTACCCTGATAACTTTTCTAATTAATTGGTTTCATTAATCATGAGCGGGGTAATTGCTCTTCTGGGAACAGACTTTGGGAAAAATCACCCAAACGTGAAGTTTTGCTAAACCAACCTCGACACACTTCGGTGACCAAAGCCTTAGGGGAGGGAAATACTGCTGAGAACTGGACACCAGGAATGCAGAATTTATGGACCACAAGGACATGTTGCAGAGAGCAGAAATGAAGCAGGAACTGATAAAGATAATTCAGCATTTCTGTCTGGGAAAAAGAGAATAAAAAGGCTGCAAATGTGGGCACGAGAAGCGAGAAATCGAGAAGCAGCAGAGATAGAATGCTAATTAATGGGGGGAATTATGTAATTGATAGGCAATTAATGAAGAGGATTTATATGAAATTAACACTGATTTCATTGTTAACAATGAGGAGAATTTATAGGAAATTAACACTGATTTCATTGTTAACAATGAGGAGAATTTATAGCAAATTAACACTGATTTAATTGTTAACAATGAAGAGAATTTTTTAGAAAGTTAACACTGATTTCCTTGCTAACAATGAAGAGAATTTATAACAAATTAATACTGATTTCATTGTTAACAAAGAAGAGAATTTTTCAGAAAGTTAACACTGATTTCCTTGCTAACAGTGAAGAGAATTTATAACAAATTAATACTGATTTCATTGTTAACAAAGAAGAGAATTTTTTAGAAAGTTAACACTGATTTCCTTGCTAACAGTGAAGAGAATTTATAGCAAATTAACACTGATAGCAAATTAACACTGATTTCACTGTTAACAAAGAAGAGAATTTATAGCAAATTAACACTGATTTCCTTGCTAAGAATGAACAGAATTTATAGGGAATTAACCCTGATTTCCTTGCTAACAAAGTATAAACAGTGAGAAGTTTGGGAAGTGGGGGGTTCTCTGTGTGGAACCACCCTAAAACTGAAGCGCCGCCTGCTTCCTAACGCTAAAAATAACGGGAAAATTCGATTTCTCCCGGTGGATCCCCCCTCCCGTGGTGTTCCCCCGATGTTTTCGGTGCCCACCCTCGGTGCCAGGCGTGATTCCCTCCCTCTCCTTGGCACAGACATCGACGAGTGCAGCAGTGGGGAGAACCTGTGCCAGCGCAACGCCGACTGCATCAACATCCCGGGCAGCTACCGCTGCGAGTGCTCCACGGGCTACAAGCTGTCACCCAGCGGGGCCTGCGTGGGTAAGAGGGCACCCCTGGGCCACCTATTCCACACACACCCCCCCTGCCTGAGGGGCTGGGCTGGCACAGCACCCCCTGTGGTCACAGGATTGCAGAATGTGCCGAGGTGGAAGGGGTCGAGTTCAGCTCCTGGGCCATCCCCGCGTCCCTGAGGGGGTCATCCAAACCCTCCTGGAGCTCTGGCAGCCTTGGGGCTGTGCCCACTGCCCTGGGGAGCCTGGGCAGTGCCCAACCAGCCTCTTTTTCTGATATCCAACCCTTTTCTAATAGCCAACCTTTTACTAACATCCAACCATTTTCTAATATCCAACCTTTTTCTGATATCCATCCTTTTTCTAATATCCAACCTTTTTCTGATATCCAACCCTTTTCTAATATCCAACCTTTTACTAATATCCAACCCTTTTCTAACATCCAACCCTTTTCTAATATCCAACCCTTTTCTAATATCCAACCCTTTTCTAATATCCAACCCTTTTCTAACATCCAACCTTTTTCTAACATCCAACCCTTTTACTAATATCCAACCCTTTTACTAATATCCAACCTTTTACTAATATCCAACCTTTTACTAATATCCAACCTTTTACTAATATCCAACCTTTTACTAATATCCAACCCTTTTCTAACATCCAACCTTTTTCTGATATCCAACCTTTTTCTAATATCAAACCTTTTTCTGATATCCAACCTTTTTCTAATATCTAACCCTTTTCTAATATCAAACCTTTTTCTGGTATCCAACCTTTTTCTAATATCCAACTCAACCCTGCCCTGACACAGCTCCAGGTCATTCCCTGGGGTCCCCACAGTGCTGTCCCTCCTCTTCCCCTCACGAGGAAGTTTTAGCTGCCCTGATCTCTCCCCTCAGTCTCCTCCAGCTGAACCCACCAAGTGCCCTCAGTGTCCTCACACTTCAAATCAAGGCCCTTTCCCATATTCCCTCTTTGTGACACTCCCTAAGAGCTTCAGATCTTTCTTGCAGTGCCCAAAACTGCCACAATATTCCAGGTGAGGCCTCCCCAGTGCAGAGCAGAGCGGGACAGCCCCCTCCCTCACCCAGCTGGTGACTCTTTGCCTGGCACACGAAGGACATGCCAGTCCCTTGCTGCTCTTTTGTCACTCCCTGGGCACTCTGACCTGGCTGTGCTGTGGTTATGGCACATCTGGAGTTCTTGGTGCAATTCCCAAGGATTCTGGGCTCCTGAGGGATGAGAAAAGGTCACTGTGAAGTGCAGCCTGGGCCACATTTTCCAATTACACGGAATTTTGGTTTTTTGAGTGCATAAATCTTGTGGGTTCGTGTGCAGGGCCAGGAGCTGGACCCAACAATCCTGGTGGCTCCCTTCCAACTGGGCATGTTCTTTGACTCTGCTCTTCCCATCTGGTCCCTCCTTTTTGCTCACCTGTGCCCACTTGGCTCCGTTTTAGGTCGCAACGAGTGCCAGGAGATCCCCAACGTGTGCAGCCACGGGGACTGCGTGGACACCGAGGGCAGCTACGTCTGCATCTGCCACAACGGCTTCAAGGCCACGGGGGAGCAGACCATGTGCATGGGTCAGTGTGGGGCCAGAGTCTGTGTGTGTGGGTCAGAGTGGGGCCAGAGTCCATGTGCATGGTCAGTGTGGGGCCACAGATCATGTATGTGGGTCAGTGTGGGGCCAGAGTCTGTGTGCATGGTCAGTGTGGGGCCACAGGCCATGTGTATGGTCAGTGTGGGGCCAGAGTCTCTGTGTGTGTGGGTCAGTGTGGGGTCACACACCATGTGCATGGTCAGTGTGGGGCCACAGTCCATGTGCAGGGGTCAGTGTGGGGCCACAGTCCATGCGTGTGGGTCAGTGTGGGGCCACAGTCCATGTGCAGGGGTCAGTGTGGGGCCACAGATCATGTGTGTGGGTCAGTGTGGGGCCAGAGTCCGTGTGCATGGTCAGTGTGGGGCCACAGGCCATGCCCATGGTCAGTGTGGGGCCACAGTCCATGTGCAGGGGTCAGTGTGGGGCCAGAGTCCATGCCCATGGGTCAGTGTGGTGCCACAGCTCATGCCCTTGGGTCACTGTGTGGCCACAGACCGTGTTCCTGGGTCAGTGTGGTGCCACAGACCATGTTCCTGGGTCACTGTGTGACCACAGACCATGTTCCTGGGTCACTGTGTGACCACAGACCATGTTCCTGGGTCACTGTGTGACCACAGACCGTGTTCCTGGGTCACTGTGTGACCACAGACCGTGTTCCTGGGTCACTGTGTGACCACAGACCGTGTTCCTGGGTCACTGTGTGACCACAGACCGTGTTCCTGGGTCACTGTGTGACCACAGACCATGTTCCTGGGTCACTGTGTGACCACAGACCGTGTTCCTGGGTCACTGTGTGACCACAGATCGTGTTCCTGGGTCACTGTGTGACCACACACCATGTCCATGGTCACTGTGGTGCCACAGTCCATGCCCATGGGTCACTGTATGACCACAGACTGTGTTTCTGGGTCACTGTGTGACCACAGACTGTGTTCCTGGGTCACTGTGTGACCACACACCATGTCCATGGTCACTGTGGTGCCACAGTCCATGTGGGAATCAGCCACGAGGAAGGATGGGAGCTCTCTCTGACACTTTGCTGAGCGGTGCCAAGCACAGCCAAGGGCTCCAGCGTCCTCTCAGGCTGCCCCTGGTGCTGTGCAGCCCCCTGGGCACTGCCTGCACACCCAGGAGTGTCCCCTCACCCGTCCCCTGTGGCCTTCTCCCCGCAGACATCGACGAGTGCGACCGCCAGCCCTGCGGGAACGGGACCTGCAAGAACACAGTCGGCTCCTACAACTGCCTCTGCTTCCCTGGCTTTGAGCTCACACACAACAACGACTGCATGGGTGAGTTCCCTGGAATGCTGAGCCCAGGGATTGCTGGAATGTGCCAGGTGGGCACGCCGGGGGTCGGCGGCGGCCGGAGCGGGGGCCGTACGTGCCGGAGGTGCAGGGCTGGTGGGGGTGACACTCTCATGCTCTGCATCTCTTCCTGTTTTGCTTGTCCTCTCCCTCCCACAGACATTGATGAGTGTTCATCCCTGGTGGGGCAGGTGTGTCGGAACGGCCAGTGCATCAACAGCGTCGGCTCCTTCCAGTGCCTGTGCCAGGAGGGGTACGACCGGACCCCTGACGGGAAGAACTGTGTGGGTGAGTGTCTGGGCAGCGGTGGGGGGAGCTGCTGCTGGGAGATGTGGTGCCCAGGCTGGGCCCATCCCAGCCAGCTGAGCAGTGGATTCTCCAGAACCACTCACAGATCCTCTGCCACAAGTCCCGAGTCCTCTGGAACCAAAGCCTGGTTCATCTGAGTGCCCCTGGAGAGCTGGGCTGAGTCCCTCTCTGCCTTCATCTCCCCTCCAGCAAGGCAGGGAACAGTCAAACCTGCACCTTTCCATGTGCAGTGAGGAGAAATGCTCTGTCCATGCCCCTAAAACCTGCAGAGCTGTACCAGGGATGCCCTGGGAACCATCCTGGGAAATGTCTTGACCTGCTTCCCTCAGACCTTTTGGGCTCAGCGGGGCCTTGGGTGCAGGAGGGTCCTCTGAGGTGGGCACAGACCCCATCACGGGGTGTTTCTCTTCCTCCTCAGACATCAACGAGTGTGTGAGCCTGCCTGGCACCTGCTCCCCGGGCACCTGCCAGAACCTGGAGGGCTCCTTCCGCTGCATCTGCCCCCCGGGCTACGAGGTGCAGAACGACAACTGCATCGGTAATGTGGGGCCTCTGCCCCCTCTTGAACCATTCCCACAACAGCCCTGTTCTCCCTGGGTGGGCTGGGGCATCTCTGAGGCAGCAGCAGGATGGTGCATCACCACCCTCAAACACCTTCTTGCAAGGCAAGACCTGCTCCTGTGGCAGAGAGGCCTCAGGGGGTTCTCTGCCTCTTTTTCTCTAAGGGGGGGTTAAAGTTTGGGGACATGGTGATGTCCTGCAGGTATCAGAGCTCCCAGGCATCACCTTCACCTTGTTTTCATGAGGAAAGGAGTGACCTTTGGCTGCTCTGTGTGTCATTGCCTCATTTTCTCTGAGGGAGGGTTAAAGGTTGGGGACGTGGTGATGAGGCATCAGAGCTCCCAGACATCTCCTTCACCTTGTTTTCCTGAGGAAAAAGGAGTGACCTTTGGCTGCTCTGTGTGTCCCTGCTCCTCCCAGATATCAACGAGTGCGAAGAGGAGCCCAACATCTGCCTTTTTGGGACGTGCACCAACACCCCTGGCAGCTTCCAGTGCGTCTGTCCCCCGGGCTTTGTGCTGTCTGACAATGGCCGGCGCTGCTTTGGTGAGTGCAGCTGCTCGTGGTGGGGAGGGAGCAGAACCTCCTGGACCTCTGTGTGACCTTGGAATTCTCCCATCCTCCCGCAGACACTCGCCAGAGCTTCTGCTTCACCCGCTTCGACAACGGGAAGTGCTCCGTCCCCAAGGCCTTCAACACCACCAAGGCTCGGTGCTGCTGCAGCAAGATGCCAGGGGAGGGCTGGGGAGATCCCTGCGAGCTGTGCCCTCAGGAAGGGAATGGTAGGAAGGCTGGGACCTGGCTCTGTGTGTGGGGAAAGGCAGGGAAGGCAGCCAGCAAGGCAAGACGTCCAGCAAAGGGGGTTTATCCATGCCTGGAGAACTGGGAGCCCATCCTGAGCTGCAGAATTCCCTGGGGCTGCAGAATTCCCTGGGGCTGCAGCAACCAGGCAGGTTATTTCTGCTTTGGATCTACTCTTGGTGCTCTCCAGGGCTTTAGATGAGGCAAAAGCATCTCAGAGATCTCACAGAACGCTCTGAGTTGGAAGGGACCCACAAGGATCATCAAGTCCAATTCTTCGGTGAATGGCCCACCCAAGGGTCAAACCCAGAACCTTGGTGTTACCTCAGGGCCTCCACAACTCTCTCCACAACTACCTGAAGCTCTCTACAGCTGCCTGAAAGGAGGTTGTAGCCAAGTGGGGGTCAGGCTCTTCTCCCGGATAACAAGCGGCAGGACAAGAAGAAACAACCTTGAGTTGTGCCAGGGAGGGTTTAGGTTGAACATTAGGAAAAGTTTCTTCGCTGAAAGGGTGGTCAAGCACTGTCAGAGGCTGCCCAGGGCATTGCTGGAGTCCCCATCCCTGGGAGTGTTCAAAGAACATGTGGATGTGGCACCTGGAGATGTGGTTTAGTGGTGAACACGGTGGTGTTGGGTTAATGGCTGGACTCCATGATATTAGAGGGCTTTCCAACCTTCATGGTTCCATGATTCCACACCTGAGGCATGCACGGGTTTTGCCCAGCCAGACGGGGTTTTGTGGGTTCTCAAGCTCCCATCATGCTCTAGAAGCAAGAGTGGAATCCCTTGTGAGCAGATCTCACTTTGCTGCTTCCTCCCAGTTGCCTTCCAGGAGCTGTGTCCGTACGGCCACGGAGCCATTCCAGGCCCAGGTGACACCCGAGAAGGTGAGCTTGGCTCTAGGGATGACAAGAAATTTGGGGTTGAGGGGGGGTTCCTGCATAAAAACAACCAGACTTGGGCTTCTGGAGAGCAGGGTTGGATCCCAGAGGCAGGGAAGGGGTGGAAGGAGTTGGACTGGGGGCTCTCCCAAGCTCAACTGCTCACCAAAGGTTCAGCCCTCGGCTCTGGAAAGGGAGAATCTGAAGCTCCAGGGATCACCTGAGTGTCTCATGTCGGTCCTGAGAGGGCTGTTTGTGGCTGTGGGAGGTTTCACCCTCGTGGTTTCCCTGGTAGATGTCAATGAGTGCTCGGAGAACCTGGGGGTCTGCATCAACGGGGCCTGCATCAACACCGACGGCTCCTTCCGCTGCGAGTGCCCCTTCGGATACAACCTGGACTACACGGGGGTCAACTGCGTGGGTGAGGGTCTGCCCGGGGCTCTGGGGGTCAGGGGTGCCTGGGAGAGGGTCTGTGTGGTGCATGAGGGTCTGTGAGGGTCTGTGTGGCTGAGGGTCTGAGTGGTGAGTGAGGGTCTGTATGGGTGAAGTCTGTGTGGTGGGTGGGGGTCGGTGAGGGTCTGTGTGGTGGGTGAGGGTCTGTGATGGGTGAGGGTCTGTCATGGGTGAGGGTCTGAGTGGTGGGTGAGGGTCTGTGTGGTCTGTGAGGGTCTGTGTGGTCTGTGAGGTGGGTGAGGGTCTGTGTGGTCTGTGAGGTGGGTGAGGGTCTGTGAGGGTCTGAGTGGGTGGGGGTCTGTGATGGATGGGGGTCTGTGTGGTGGGTGGAGGTCTGTGAGGGTCTGTGTGGTGGGTGGGGGTCTGCATGAGAGAGGGTCAGCATGGGTGAGGGTCTCTGGTGGGTGAGGATCTCTGGGGGTGAGGGTCTGTATGGTTAAGGTCTGTGAGGGTGAGGTTCTGTGAGGGTGAGGGTCTGTGTGGTGGGTGAGGGTCTCTGTGGGTGTGAGGATCTGTGTGGTAGGTGGGGGTCTGTGTGATGAGTGAGGGTCTTTGAGGGTCTTTGTGGTGGGTGAGGATCTATGTGGTGGGTGAGGATCTATGTGGTGGGTGAGGGTCTGTGTGGGTGAGGGTCTGTGATGGGTGAGGGTCTGAGTGGTGGGTGGGGATCTGTGAGGGTCTGCGTGGTGGAGGGGGTCTGCATGGGTGAGGATCTCTGTGGGTGAGGGTCTGTGAGGGTAGGGTCTGTGTGGTGGGTGGGGGTCTCTGTGGATGAGGGTCTGTGTGGTGGGTAGGTCTGTGAGGTGGGTGGGGGTCTGAGTGGTGGGTGGTGGGTGGGTCTGTGAGGTGGGGGTGGGATCCCTGTTCCCTCCTTCCTCACCCACTGTGTCCAAGGTGGACGGAGTGACCTCGCTCCTCCCCTGCCCACCCATTGTCCCAGCTCCTGCCTTTGCTGGGGGGTTTAGGGCTGCAAAGACCACCCAGCCCCGACCCTTCCCACCCCACTGACCCCCCGACGTGTCCCATGTCCCCAGACACCGACGAGTGCTCCATCGGCAATCCCTGCGGGAACGGCACCTGCACCAACGTGGTGGGAGGCTTTGAGTGCGCCTGCGACGAGGGCTTTGAGCCGGGGCCCATGATGACCTGTGAAGGTGACGCTGCTGGGGGACTGTCCCCTCATCTGTCCCCTCATTCCCAGCGCCACAGGGCTGGGGGGGACCCTACTGGGTCGCTGCCCGGGCTGGCTCCAAGGGATGGTGTGGGAAAGCTTGGCTGGGGCTCAGCTCCTTCGGCATCGGGCTCCTTCAGCTTCCTCTGAGGCCGGAGCCCAGGAGGAGCCTGGAGACCTGCCAAAATCCAGGAGCTACCTCCTCAGGGAGCCAGGACCCATCTGAGCTGATGAGACAGTGCGTGTCTGTCCCTCTGCTGAGAGTCCTGGTGTCTGTCCCTCTACAACCAACCACAGCAGGAAGCCTGGGTGGAACAAAGTTCTCATGAGCTGGATGCCCAGGGAGGGTGGCTCTGCCCTGGGGAGGCCCAGCCCTGTCCCTGACAGCACCAAGGCAGGTTCTCTCCTCTCTCCTCCCCGCAGACATCAACGAGTGCTCCCTGAACCCCCTGCTCTGTGCCTTCCGCTGCATCAACACCTTCGGCTCCTATGAGTGCACCTGCCCCTCTGGATACGCCCTGAGAGAGGACAGGAGGATGTGCAGAGGTAACAGCCCCTCCTGCACCCATCAGGAAGCTCCCAAACCCTCCCCAGCTCCTGGTCTCAGCCTCATGTGTGCAGGGAAGGCAGCACTCCTGCCCTGGCATCGCTGGGCCTGTGCCCACTGTCACCCCCCTGGTTTTGCTACCAGAAAGAAATTCTTTGCTCACAGGGCAGTGAGGCCCTGGCACAGTGCCTGCCCCATCCCTGGAAGTGTCCAAGGCCAGATTGGAGCAACCTGGGCTAGTGGGAGGTGTCCCTGCCCACGGCAGGGGGTGGCACTGGATGAGCCTCAAAGTCCCTTCCGACCCAAACCGTGTTATGATTTTATGATTTTTTTTTTATACTGTACCCCAACCAGCCTGGGCTAAGGCCATGGGGATTGATGGAGCAGTGGGCGCTCCTGATGCCCCCCGGGGCTGGCAGGGTGTAGCTGTTTGGAGTTGGCTTCCCACCAAGTCCCCCAGGCTATAGCAAAAACCTCCCCCTCCTCTTTGGACAAAGGAAAAAAAAAACAACTACAGAAACTGAAAGACCCGAAACCAAAATATATATATTTACGTATATCAGAAGTTTATATACAGTTACAATACTGTGTACATATGAAAAGAGAACCCCAAACAACCCCCCCAGAGGGGAAGGGAAAAGGGACAAGGGAAAAAAAAACACAAAATACCCCAAAGCAGGTATGCACAGTAACAATCAATAAAGAACTAGGAAAAGAAAATCTTATTACTCTCCTTGAGATAGCAGAATCGTGCCAAGCACTGCTGGCACCCTCTGCCTCCAAGGCCTCACTAGGCCTCACTAGGCCTCACACGAACAGTAGCCTGGCTTATGTAAAAATCATATGGAATACTGGGAGCATGGCCACTTCCTTGGTTACAAACTGGTCACCAAGGAAGGCCTAGACTAGAACTACCACCCAGGGGCAGCTCTGACGGGGTCTCTCTTGCAGATCTGGACGAGTGTGCGGAGGGGCTGCACGACTGCGAGTCCCGGGGGATGCTGTGCAAGAACCTCATCGGCACCTTCATGTGCATCTGCCCGCCTGGGATGCAGCGCAGGCCCGATGGAGAGGGCTGCACAGGTACCAGGGCAGGCTGCCAGGGACTCCCAAGGGCATGGAGGTGGTTCCCTGCCAGGCATTGCCCGTGGAAGTTTATGTTCTTCCTCCCTGGGGTGTCCCGCTCGCACCTTCACGCACAACCCTCTGTTCACCTCTGGCCCACGTGGATCAGAGTCCAGCATGGAGGGACCTTTCCTTTGGGTCATTCTGTGTCTGTCCTGCTTTGCACTGATGTGCTTTGGGAAGGGGCAGCACTGGGCAGCCCAGCCCTGCTCAGCCTCGGGCACAGCAGGGACACGGAGCCAGCCCAGCTCCAGAGCTGGCCCAGCAGCTTGGCCAGGGCAGGTGGAGGATGTGCAGCCCAGGGAAGCCAAATTTTGGCCACCCTTGCTTTGGGAGAGGTCCAGGGTAGGTGGATGTGCTTCCCAGCTGATGTGGAAATGGTCCTCAAAGGCTCTGGGAGGACATTTCAAACCGAGTGGTAGCACAGGGGCTCATGGAAAGCTGGTGTTGGTTCTTTGCCTCACTAGAGCTCTTTGTGGTTCTTTCTTTTCTTTCTTTCTTTTTTTTTCTTCCTTCCTTCCTTCCTTCCTTCCTTCTTTCCTTCTTTCTCTCTCTCTCTTTCTCTCTTTCTTTCTTTCCTTCTTTCTCTCTCTCTTCCTTTCTTTCTTCCTTTCTTTCTCCCTTTCTCACTTTCTTTCTCCCTTCCTTCCTTCCTTCCTCTCTTCCTTCCTTTCTCCCTTTCCCTCTTTCTCCCTCCCTCCCTCTCTTCCTCCCTCCTTTCTTTCCTTCCTCCCTTCCTTTTTTCTCTCTCTCTTTCTCTCTTTTTCTTTCTCTTTCTTTCTTTCCTTCTTTCCTTCCTTCTTCCCTTCCTTCTTTCTCTCTCTCTTCCTTTCTTTCTCCCTTTCTCACTTTTTCTCCCTTCCTTTCTTTCTCCCTTCCTTCCTTCCTTCCATCTTCCCTTCTTTCTTTCTCTCCCTCCTTCTCTCTTTCTTTTTTCTTTCTCTTTCTTTCTTTCCTTCCTTCTTTCTCTCTCTCTCCCTTTCTTTCTCTGTTTCTTTCTCCCTCCCTCCCTCCTTTCCTTCCTTCCTTCTTTCTTTCTCTCTCTTTCTTCCTATCTCTCTCTCTTTTCCTCCCTCCTTCCTTCCTTCCCTCCCTCCCAGATGAGAACGAGTGTCGGACCAAGCCTGGGATCTGCCCCAACGGGCGCTGTGTGAACACTGCCGGGAGTTACCGCTGCGACTGCAACGAGGGCTTCGAAGTCAGTCCCTCTGGCACTGAGTGCATCGGTAATTCCCAAATCCTACCGGGTCTGGAGCAGCACGTGGGGCTTCCCTGGGGGCTTCAGGGGGTCTAAGAGAGCTGTAGAAGGACTTGTGATGTGGGTACAGAGGGACGCGACAAAGGGGAGTGGTTTCACGCCGACAAAGGGTGGGGTTGGATGGGATATTGGGAAGGAATTCTTCCCTGGGCAGGGTTAGGTGGGATATTGGGAAGGAATTCCTCCCTGGGCAGGGTTAGGTGGGATATTGGGAAGGAATTCCTCCCTGGGAGGGTGGGCAGGCCCTGGCACAGGTTACCCAGAGAAGCTGTGGCTGCCCCATCCCTGGAAGTGTCCAAGGCCAGGTTGGACAGGGCTTGGAGCAACCTGGGACAGTATAAGGTTGCCCATGGCAGAGTGTAGAACTCCATGACCTTCAAGGTGCCATCCAACCTAAACCAGGGTTGGAACTCCATGACCTTCAAGGTGCCATCCAGCCCAAACCAGGGTCCATGACCTTCAAGATGCCATCCAACCCAAACCAGGGTTGGAACTCCATGACCTTCAAGGTGCCACCCAACCCAAACCAGGGTTGGAACTCCATGACCTTCAAGGTGCCATCCAACCCAAACCAGGGTTGGAACTCCATGATCTTCTAGCTCCTTCCAACCCAAACCATTCTGTGACTCTTTGATCCTGAGCAGAAGGTCTGGGGGACATCACCTTCACCTTTATCTGAACCACACCCCCTTCATGCTGGTGCTCCCTCATCCCTGGGGCTGACACTGCCTCAGATCCTGGACTCATATCCCCCTTTCCTCCACCCAGACACCCGCCAAGGGTTCTGCTTCACCGAGGTGCTGCAAACCATGTGCCAGATGTCCTCCACCAACCGCAACCTGGTCACCAAATCCGAGTGCTGCTGCAACAGCGGGCGCAGTTGGGGCCCCCAGTGTGAGCTCTGCCCCCTCCCTGGCACTGCCCAGTACAAGAAGATGTGTCCCCATGGCCCAGGATACTCCACTGATGGCAGAGGTGAGCTGGGGCCACATCTTTGAGTGCAGAGGACGTGGGTGCAGGCTGGGACAAAGCCCGGAGCAGACACGAAGCCTCTGTGAGGTTCTCCGGGCGGGTTCTCAGCTCTGGGAGGCTCAGAGCTGCCCTGGCACGGGGCTGGCAGCGGGCACAGAGGCAGCCTTGGCACTGACAGGTCCTTCCCTCTCTCCCTCCCCCAGACATCGATGAGTGCAAGGTCCTGCCCAACCTGTGCAGGAATGGGCAGTGCATCAACAGCATCGGCTCCTTCCGCTGCCACTGCCGGCTGGGCTACACCGCCGACATCACGGGCACGGCCTGCGTGGGTGAGTGGGGAAGAGGGATCCCGTGCCTCTGGACAGCCCTTGTGAATCCAAAAAAAATCCAGTTTAAGGAACTGCTCAGAGGCTTTTGGATCTTTTGAGCAGCGAAGGTGTTTATGGCCGACGTCGGGAGCGAGCGTGGTTCGCACCACGGAGAACTCGCTCGAAGGTTTCACACAAAATCAGGGGGGTTTGTGCAATCTTCATATGTGATTAAATGCATATTCATATGATTACAACGTCACAGGAGACCTCCTACACTTGTTGTGCTGCCTCAAACTGCCCCAAAATCCCTGTCTTCCTGCAGGGTGAAAACAGGGCTTTTATCCAGGAGTGCCAGAATCCATAGGGATATCTGACCACTGACTCGTGTGGTGCCACAAAACCCGGGATCACCTCGTGTTCAGGAGCTCCTGGGCAGGCTGAGCTGTCCAAGGGGTGGAGGGGGCCCTGACCCTGGGGGTGCTGACATGTCTTGTCTCTCGAGGGTAGATCTGGACGAGTGTAACCAGTCCCCCAAGCCCTGCAACTTCATCTGCAAGAACACAGAAGGCAGCTACCAGTGCTCCTGCCCCCGAGGGTACATCCTGCAGGAGGATGGCAAGATCTGCAAAGGTATCCAGCCAGGAGGAGGAGGAGCAGAGACCCTGCCTCACCCCTGGCACCTGGGGGGACGTGGCAGAGCAGTTCAGGTCCTTCTGTTCAGCCACAGCACGAGGACAGATGTGGGGAAAGGTGCCACCCTTGTGGACTGGTGGGTGAGGGTTTCATCCTCCCGCAGTCTGGACTTGTCTCATCTGGGAAAAAAATCCTCCTTGCCCTTTCCTACAGACCTCAGAGCCTATCCCAGGCTGTGCTGAGCTCCAAGGAGCTTCAGCCTGGATGTGTCCTGCATGTCAGTGCCACCAGCAGCTGCCAGGCTGGGGCTGTGCCCACCTCTCCCAGTGTCAGTGTGTGAGGAGGCTGGGCTGAGAATCTGGGAGACTCTGGGATTTGTGGATCACAGGGGAGGCAGGGAGAAGTCTCTGCACCTTCCAGATGTACCCATGTATAACACTGAGGTGGGGAGAGGCTCGTTCTTCTCGTGGAGGAACTCTGAGTGTTGTTCCTGAGGCCGGTCCCGGTGTGCCCAGGTGTATCCACAGGTGGCACAGGCTGAGACCACGTGGATAAGACACCTCAGGGGGATAAAATGAGACACTTTTCCTTGTTGCTTTAGACCTGGACGAGTGTTCCACCAAGCAGCACAACTGCCAGTTCCTCTGTGTGAACATCATCGGGGGCTTCAACTGCAAGTGCCCCCCCGGCTTCACTCAGCACCACTCGTCCTGCATCGGTGAGTAGAGCCATTCCCTGCTCCCCTGGGCAGCACCAGGACATTCCCACGGGCACAACATCCCCAGGGGTCAGCTTTAAGCCCAGGAGAGTCTTTCCAGCCCCCAAAACCACGGGTGTTTTGCAGACAACAACGAGTGCACGGCTCAGCCCTCGCTGTGTGGAGCCAAAGGGCAGTGTCTGAACACCCCGGGCAGCTACAACTGCGAGTGCCAGAAAGGATTCTCCCTGGACAGCTCTGGGGTCAACTGTGAAGGTGGGTCTGGGTCTCCAGGGCTTTGGCAGAGTTGTGTTCCCCTGGGGAAGAGTTCCTGGTGCATCACAGTCTCCGAGGAGCTCAGTTTGGACAATGCTCTCAGGCACAGGGTGGGATTGTTGGAGTGTCCTGTGAAGGGCTAAGGGTTGGGCAGGATGATCCCTGTGGGTCCCTTCCAGCTCAGGATATTCCATGGTTCTATAAGAAGGGTCTGTGGGGCACCAGAAGCCCCCATGGGAAGCCCTGGTGTGAAGGAGAGGTCAGTGCCTGACCTGCCTGGGGAAACACCGGCCCTTGGAGAGAGAAATGAAGGTCTCAGTGCTGCAGCCACAGCCAAGCTGGGACAGGAATGGTCCTGTGTCCTACCAGAAGACATCTCATGCTGGCCATGGGACCTGCTGAGGAGTGCCAGTGCTCAGCCTGAAGCAGAGTCCAGACCAGACTTTAACTCCAAACCCATCCCAGGGGTGTCTGTGGGCCCTGGGGCTGAGGGTGCCCCTCACTGCCAACTGCAGGGACATAACTGGGCACCAGAACCACCCCCACACGAGCACCCTGCAGGGTGCCAGGCAGGTCCAGCTGGTCCCTGAGGGCCCTGGGGTCCCACCCACTGGTCCCTGAGGGCCGCCCAGCCTGGGGGGAGTTGTCCTGTTGTCCCATTGTCCCACTGCCCCCGTGTCACTTTGCTGCAGATGTGGACGAGTGTGACGGGAACCACCGGTGCCAGCACGGCTGCCAGAATGTGCTGGGGGGGTACAGGTGTGGCTGCCCCCAGGGCTATGTCCAGCACTACCAGTGGAACCAGTGTGTGGGTGAGTGAGGCTGGGGTCCTGTACCTGTAGGGTGTGTCCTGTGCCTGTGGGGTGTGTCCTGTGCCTGTGGGGTGTGTCCTGTACCTGTGGGGTGTGTCCTGTGCCTGTGGGGTGTATCCTGTGCCTGTGGGTGTGTCCTGTGCCTGTGGGTGTGTCCTGTGCCTGTGGGTGTGTCCTGTGCCTGTGGGGTGTGTCCTGTGCCTGTGGGTGTATCCTGTACCTGTGGGTGTATCCCATAGCTGTGGGTATATCCCATAGCTGTGGGTGTATCCCATAGCTGTGGGTGTATCCCATAGCTGTGGGTGTATCCCATAGCTGTGGGTGTATCCCATAGCTGTGGGTGTATCCTGTACCTGTGGGGTGTATCCTGTACCTGTGGGATGTATCCCATACCTGTGGTCTATCCCATTCCTATGGGTGTATCCCATAGCTGTGGGATGCAGGATGGAGGGCAGCCGAGCCCCCAGTCCCTCTCCACCCCCCTCAGCCCCCTCTGACACTGGGTTTGGGTTCATCCCCATTATCCCATTGATATTCCTGCCCCGCCCCAGAGACAAACCGGGACATTACCCAGGGATGGACCCCCCGCCCTCCCCCGGCTTCTCTCAGGAACAGGGAATGCCAGGAAGCTGCTCTGCCACCAGCAGCAGGATACACACCCCCCCCCGTACTCCAGCAGCCTTTTGGGATCTCCGGGAGCCTGCTGGGAATTCCGGGCGGGGTGGGAGCGCCGCGTCCCGCCCTTCCCTGAGCGTGTGCCCCTTTGTGCCGCCCCCGCAGACGAGAACGAGTGTTCCAGCCCCACCGCCTGCGGCTCTGCCTCCTGCTACAACACCCTGGGCAGCTTCAAGTGCGTGTGTCCCTCGGGCTTTGACTTCGACCAGGCTTTTGGGGGCTGCCAGGACGTGGACGAGTGCTCGGCCGGGGGCAGCCCCTGCAGCTACGGCTGCTCCAACACGGACGGGGGGTACCTGTGCGGCTGCCCCGGGGGCTACTTCCGAGCGGGACAAGGGTAAGGGAGGCACTTACACCTTCCCAGACGCTGTTCCAAAACCATCGAGGCAGCTGGAAGGCAGGAGGGCTCTGCAGAGGGACCTGGAGAGGTTGGAGAGTTGGGCTGGTTCCAAGGGGATGAGGTTCAACCAGGCCAAGGGCCGGGTCCTGCACTTTGGCCACAACAACCCCCGGCAGCTCCAGGCTGGGCCAGAGGGGCTGGAGAGCAGCCAGGCAGGAAGGGAGCTGGGAGTGGGGATGGACAGGGAGCTGAACAGGAGCCAGAGTGTGCCCAGGGGGACAAGAGGGCCAATGGATCCTGGGCTGGCTCAGAACAGTGTGACCAACAGGTCCAAGGAAGTGATTCTTGCCCTGGACTCAGCACTGGTGAGGCCACCCCTGGAGTGCTGTGTCCAGTTCTGGGCCCTCAGTTCAGGAAGGACATGGAGGGGCTGGAGCAGGTCCAGAGGAGAGCAACGAGGCTGGGGAAGGGACTCAAGAACAAGTCCTCTGGGACAACCTCCGAGGGCAGTGGTGACACTTCTGTTCGGATCACGGCTCTGAGCTGGGTCTCTCTGCTCTTCTGCCCCCAGACACTGCATCTCTGGCTTGGGCTTTGGGAAAGGTCCCTACCTGCCTGCCCCTCAGGAAGAGGATGAGGACAACCTGCTCTCCCCCGAGACCTGCTACGAGTGCAAGATCAACGGCTACCCCAAGAGGGGCCGGCAGCGCCGCAGCCTCAACGGCACCGAGAGGCACCAGGTGGGACATCCACGGCACCCTGGGTGGGCTGGGGGGCAAGGCAAGTCCTGGGTCACCTGGGCAATAGTGGGGCCTGCCTCAGTCCAGCCAGAGCAGCTCACCCCACACCTGCCTGGAGTGTTTGGGGTCGGCCCCGAGTCCACAAGTCCTGTGGGAATTGGGGATTTTTGGAGGTTGGGACACCCTGAGGTGACACACACACGTGTGGTTTGGCCACAGATGTGTGGAGATATGTGAAGCCAAGAGATAAAGCAGGTGTTTCCCATCCCTGGGAATGTCCAAGGCCAGGTTGGATGGGGCTTGGAGCAACCTGGGACGGTGGAAGGTGTCCCTGCCCGTGGCAGGGGGGTGGAATGAGATGAGCTTTGAGGTCCCTCCCAACCCAAACCAGCTCTGTGTTTCTGAGCGAGGGGAGGTGATGGGGGAGAAGTTCCCACAGGGTCACTGAGGGCTCTCAGCACTCACTGTCTGACTCCAGGCTGGGCCTGTCACTGTAAATACAGGTTATTCCTCCACAGGGAGTTCTGGCCTCTGTCTGAGGCTCCCCCAAGAATTTTACAGCCCTGTCAGGTTGGACTGGGAGGTCATTTTAGGCTCTGAAGTTCCTGGTCCTGCCTCTGCAGCTGAGGGCTGTGTGGTGGCTGGTTCAGTGTCAGAGACACAATCAGGGCACCGAGAAACACTTGTAGGAAATTAAGGACCGTGGAATCATGGAATCAGCTGGGTTGGAAGGGACCTCTGAAATCATCCAGTCCAACCCTTGATCCAACCCTGCTGTGGTTCCCAGCCCATGGCACTGATGCCACATCCAGTCTCATCTTAAAAACCTGCAGGGACGGAGAATCCCCCCCTTCCCTGGGCAGCCCATTCCAATGGCTGAACGTATGGAAGTCGCTGTTACTTCTCAGAGCTGGTTTGGGGCAGAATTCCCCGAAATCACACCCTCCTCCACCCGGCCCCGAGGTGTTTTGGGGCAGAATTCCCCGAAATCACACCCTCCTCCACCCAGCCTGGAGGTGTTGAGGGGTTCTGTGAGTGACACTCCCCCTTCCTTGGCAGGACCACGCCGTGAACTTGGCCAGCATGGACGTGGAGGCCCCGCTGTCCATGACCCTGAACCTCTCGGACCTGGCGCGCAAGGAGCACATCCTGGAGCTCCTGCCGGCCGTGGAGCCCCTGGAGAACCGGGTGCGGTACCTCATCTCCCAGGGCAACGAGGAGGGCTATTTCCGCATCCACCAGAAGGAGGGGCTCAGCTTCCTCCACCTGGGCCGCAAGAAAATCCTGCCCGGCACGTACCTGCTGGAGATCGTCAGCGTGCCCTTGTACCGCAGGCGGGAACTGCAGAAACTCGAGGCCAAGAACCACCTCGACTACTTGGCGGGGGAGCTGGGCCAGGCACTGAGGATGAAGCTCCAGCTCCAGCTCTACTAAAAAAAAAAAAAAAAAAAAAAACCAACCCCCCCCCACGGGATCCATCCACCCACCCACCCGACAGTCACGGCCCTTCTCCTCTCGCCAGCCACGCCTCGGGGACAGACGGGCTCCTCCTCTGGCGCCGCCCCCCTCCACCTCCTTCCCACCGGGGAAACCCTGGGAAACGGCCCCCCTGGGAAACGTCCTTCTGGGATCAGCACCTGGGATGCTCTGCTCCGTGAGCCGGGGCCGCGCCGCGCCGAGAGCTCCCCGGGAGCTTTGCCGAGGGTTCCAAACCTCGCCAAAGGTTCCAGCCCCTCGCCGGCAGGGACTCCCCGCCCCCTGCTCAGCTCCCTCCTGGCTCCTGCAACCAAGACACTGTCCAAGCTGGCAGGGTGGTGCCATGGGGTGCCTCCGTGGTCATATCCCACCCCACAACCCGGGAAATGTGGGGGGGGGGGCTGGGGAAAGCTTGGGAAGGAGCTTTGGCAGGGCCTGGTGTCAGAGCCTTTCCCAACAGCTCTTGTTCCTCCTTTGCTTCTACGTTCATGATGGTGCTGCAGAAACCATCCCATCCCTGCCCTGGCTGTGCTCTGTCTCTCGCTGTCTTCTCCATGTTCTCTGGTCCCTTTGAGGCTCCTCTGGTCCCTTTGGGCCTCCTCTGGTGCTTTTGGG
Organism: Chiroxiphia lanceolata; assembly: GCF_009829145.1. Lineage (NCBI taxonomy): Eukaryota > Metazoa > Chordata > Aves > Passeriformes > Pipridae > Chiroxiphia > Chiroxiphia lanceolata. Next base: position 2,318,037 of record NC_045663.1, read on the forward strand.
GCTCCTCTGGTCCCTTTGGGGCTCCTCTGATCCCTTTAGAGCTCCTCTGGTCCTTTGGGGCTCCTCTGGTGCTTTTGGGGCTCCTCTGGTCCCTTGAGGCTCCTCTGGTGCTTTTAGGGCTCCTCTGGTCCTTGGGGGCTCCTCTGGTCCCTTGAGGCTTCTCTGGTGCTTTTAGGGCTCCTCTGGTCCCTTTGGAGCTCCTCTGGTCCTTGAGGGTTCCTCTGGTGCTTTTTGGGCTCCTCTGGGGCTCCTCTGGTCCCTTGAGGCTCCTCTGGTCCTTTTGGGGCTCCTCTGGTCCTTTTGGGGCTCCTCTGGTCCTTTTGGGGCTCCTCTGGTGCTTTTGGGGCTCCTCTGGTCCTTTAAGACTCCACTGGTCTCTTTGGGGCTCCTCTGGTGCTTTTGGGGCTCCTCTTTCAAGCAGCAAAGGTCCCCTGTGAGCAAAAGGCCAGTTCAGGTTGCCCCCCTCACATCCCAAAGCAGCCAGGCCGTGGGACCACAGGCTCCTGTTGGGACACCTCAGGTCTTCCCACCGGGATAGGCTGAACAAGTGTGGAGCTGGAAGGGCTTTCCCAGAGCTCCAGCAAGTCCAGGGGTTCAGGTGTCCTCCCAGGGAGGAGCTCTGGGGAAAGGCAGATGGATTGAGGTGCTTGGTTGGGTGGGGTTGGACAAAGCTGGTGGGAAGCACCTCGTGATCCCGGTGGAGAGCACCGGGATGCTTCCCGTGCCAGAGGGGTGGAGGGCTTGGGAAGGTGCACATCCCACGCTGCAGGGGCACATTCCATGGCCAGCAGCCATGAAAATACCAGGAAAAGCAAGATGGGGACGGGGTGAGAGGCAGGAACAGCCACTTCCAGAAGAACCCTGGGCTCGGAGCCACTCTGTCCGTGCGACTCCGGCGCTTGTGGCCACATCCCCCTGGCCAGAAGTCTCTCCCCTCTGGTTGTCCCCTCCATCAAGGTGGCCCCAGAGATGGGCAGTCTCTGGTCACTGTGGATCTGATGCGCTCCAGAGGGTGTGGAAAACAGGAATCCAGAGCCAGGAGGGCTCCCTGCTTGCCCCCATAATTCCAACCGGGCTTTTCCCCCCCCCTCCCTCCCTCCGGATGTCCTTCCCTGCTCTGCCATTCCCTAAATCCTGCATGAACCTCTCTCTGCAGTTCCAAATGGATAAAAGGTGCTAATTCACACGGAACTACCTTATCCCAACCCCGAGGTGCTCCCAGCTCCGGGAAGCCGGTGCTGGATCGGGATCGCCGGCGTCGCTGCACTGTCCCCACCACCCCTCATATTTATGGAGAACCACCAAAGTCCTGCTCCCTGGGCCTCGGGAGGAGTGCAGATTCCTGTAGCTTTTGGGGGTTTTATTATTTTTTTTTGGGGAATTGGGTGGGATTTTCCTGGTCCCCAGGGCGTGGGGGAAGTGTGTGTTTACTGTACTTGGGGGCTGAAGTCAAACTTGAAAACTCTTTTGCAGCTCCAGACTCTGGATTTTACAAGAGTCCCCCCCCCCCCCCCCAGAGCTTGTGACAGGATGGGTGGCCTGATGTTTGGGATGGTTTTCTTTGTTGGTTTTGGTTTTATTTTTTTTATTTTATTTTTTTATTATTATTTTGTTTCATTTTGTTTTCCAACAGGTGCTTTTTTTCTAACAAAAAAAAAAAAGAAAACCAAACCAAAACCCAAACCTATTAATAATTATAAATTAGCAGAGCTGGGTTTATGTGTGTGTGTGTTGAGCCAAAAAAAGAATAATCTCAAATGAAAAAGCTCAAGGTTTCCTTCCTTCCTCTCTTTTGGTTTGGTTTTTGGTTTGTTGGTTTGGGGTTTCTTTTAATTTTGTATTGACATTTTTTGCTGTTTGGTTGGTTTGTTGGTTTTTTTTGGTTTGGTTTTTTTTTGTGGAGAAAGGGGGGAAAAGTGTGGAAACCCAAAACCTTGTGCCCCTTGTCCCGCACAGAGAGGTGGCTCTTTGTGGAATTCCTTTTTTTTTTTTTTTTTTTTTTGTATCAGAAGCAACAGCAACAATAAAATTATTTTGGGTTAAGTGGGTCTGTGTTTCTTCCTTATCTGGGCATGGATTTGGGGTGGGGGATGTGGGAGGTCACTGGGGGCAACTGGGGAGGGTGGGAGGATCCATCCAAGCTCCAAAGTGCAGCTTCTATGGAGAAAGAGGTGGGATTGTCCAGCCTGGAGAAGGGAAGGAGCCAGGGAGACCTTGGAGCCCCTTCCAGGGCCTAAAGGGGCTCCAGGAGAGCTGGAGAGGGATTTGGGATGAGGGATGGAAGGACAGGACACAGGGAATGGCTTCAATTGGAAAAGTGGAGATTTAGATGGGATATTGGGAAGGAATTCCTGGTTGTGAGGGTGAGAAGGGACTGGGATGGAATTCCCAGAGAAGCTGTGGCTACCCCATCCCTGGAAGTGTCCAAGGCCAGATTGGAGAAGGGAAGGCTCCAGGGAGACCTGAGAGCCCCTTCCAGGGCCTAAAGGGGCTCCAGGAGATCTGGAGAGGGATTTGGGATGAGGGATGGAGGGACAGGACACAGGGAATGGCTTCCCACTGCCAGAGGGCAGGGTGAGATGGGATATTGGGAAGGAATTCTTGGCTGGGAGGGTGGGGAGGCCCTGGCACAGGTTTTCCCAGAGAAGCTGTGGCTGCCCCTGGATCCCTGGAAGTGTCCAAGGGCAGGTTGGAGCACTCTGGGATAGTGGGAGGTGTCCCTGCCCATGGATGGGCTTTAAAGTCCCTCCCACCCCAAACCTGTGATTCCATGATTCCCTCTCCCAGGCAGGGGAGTGGAATGAGGGCGATGCCAGAGGTGCCAGCCTGGGGAAGGGGTGTCTGTGCCCAGCCCGTGGTTGGTGTGGGGCTGAGGGAGGGGACAGGGACCATGACAAGGATGAAAGAGGCACTAAAAGTGCTGCCAGAGGGGCTGGGGAGGGGATGGAGGGGATGGAGGGGATGGAAGGGATGGAGAGGATGGAGAATATGGAGAATATGGAGAGGATGGAGGGGATGGAGAATATGGAGGGGATGGAGAGGATGGAGAGGATGGAGGAGATGGAGAGGATGGAGAGGATGGAGGGGATGGAGAGGATGGAGGAGATGGAGAGGATGGAGGGGATGGAGGGGATGGAGAATATGGAGAGGATGGAGGGGATGGAGGGGATGGAGCCAAAGCTGCTGCCCCTGCCTGGGGTGGGGCCAGCGATGTCACCGCTTGTCCCGTGCCCACCTTCGGCCCCTGGTGCACCCCCGAGAGGACCAGCACCCCTCCTGCCACCGAGCAGGGGACGGGGTGTGGTGACAGCTCGGCCGCTGATCGGGTCGTGTGTGTCGGGTCGGCGTCCGGCTGGTTGAGTTCGGCTCCAACCCTCCTTCCAGGCTGATATTCCCGGTTTTAGGAAGCTCTTCCTGGCTTCCCGTTGCAGACACAAGAGGGCAGGGCGGGACCGCGGCATCGGCCACCGGGAGGGACCCCCCGAACCTTCCCGGGGGCAGCGGGAGCAGCGCTGGGAGCGGGGCCGCTCCCCTGGCACGGGAAAACAGGGAAAACAGGGGCCCGGGGGCTCCGACCGCCCCTCCAACAGCTCCCCGGGCTCCCAGGGGGGGACAGGTTTGTGTCAGACCCCCCAGGATTTGGGATCTCCCCCCAGAGATGGGACAGCCCTCAGGATTTGGGATTTCCCCTTGGATATTGTACAGCCCCCAGGATTTGGAGTCTCCTTTGGGAGATGGGGCAGCCTCCAGGATTTGGGATCTCCCCCTGGGACATGGGGCAGCCCCCCAGGATTTGGGATTTCCCCCTGGAGATGAGGCAATGCCCCAGGATCTGGGTTCCCCCTGGGACATGGGGCAGCCCCCCAGGATTTGGGATTTCCCCCTGGACATGGGGCAGCCCCCCAGGATTTGGGCTCTCCCCCCAGAGATGGGACAGGCCCTCAGGATTTGGGATTTCCCCCGAGGGCCTGAGGGACACCAAAGAGCAGAGCTGGAGCCGGGTGGGGTTAGCACAGTGCAGCTTTATTTCCATGGAGGGGGCAGAGCTTCTCTCTCCCCCGTGGGCTCCAATCCCTTCCTCCAAACCCTCCTGCTGACCCACGGCCACAGCCCACCCCGCGGCCAGCTGAGCACCCCTGCTCCCCAGGCATGGAGAGAACAGCCTTGATCCCCCCTCAGCTACTTCCACAGCCCCTCGGATTCCCAAAATCAGGACGGCCAGGGAAGGGCCAGCCACCCCCAGCGACCCCCTGGGCACGGAGAGGCCACCCAGGTCCTGCTGGAACGGGGAACGGGGCACCGGGGGGGGGGGGGCTGCCAGGCCGGGGCTGGCTGAGGAGCATCTCCCAGGCGTTGTGTGGGATCTTTGATCCCTCCTGGAATCCCAGCAGGGCCACCCAGGCGGGGCTGCACCTCGCTCAGGGCCACTGTCACCAGCCGGGCGGGGACGGGGCACCGCGGAAGCAGAGAGCGGCTGCGGGGCTGGAGGCCAAAAAAAAGGGGGCTGCACACACGGGGGGTCTCCACCTCCCCCTCCCTTTTTTTTGGGGGGAGTTCTTGGGACTGCCACACGGAGAGGAACAAAGCCAGCACTTGGGTCTGGTGCCTGGAAACCCCCCTGACGGACACAGCTCAGCTACAGGGACACACACACACACACACGCGCTGGACCACGGGCAGCGCTCCCCGGGGGACACGGACGGGGGCGGATGGATGGATTGGGAAGGGGCAGGAGGAGGGAGGGGAGAGAGGGTCAAAGCTCTGCTGTGGCACCGGGCGGAGCCGCCCCGAGCGGGGGCCGAGGGCAGGTCCCGCCGTGCCCCGTCCCGTCCCCTCGTGCCCCGCGGGCAGGGCGGGCAGCGGGCCCGGCTCGCCCCTCCGACCCCCCCATCCCTCTCTCCCGGGCTGCAAAGAGAGAACCGAAAAGTGCTTAGAAAAGAGAGAAACCCCTAGAAAACTCCCCCCGCCCCCCCCCCAACACGCCACCTCTCCCCGGCCCAGAGCCCGAGCTCAGCGCCGCGGTACCCGGAGCATCCCCGCGGGGGGAACGGGGGGCCGGGGCCGGGCTGGGGGGCACGGGGAGCGCCCGGGCTCGCCCCAGCCCTGCCCTCTACACCAGGGCATAGTCAAACTGGCCCCTCTCCAAGCCCTCCTTGTGGTCGGTCCAGGAGGAGGCGGGCATGCGGCTGTAGGGGTCCAGCAGGATGCGGAAGCAGCGAACCATCAGCATCACCAAGAAGACCAGGAGGAAGATGACGAAGGCAAAGACAGTTTTCTGCTCGGCGTCCATGCCCGCGGCGCCCGCCGGGTGCTCCACCAGGGACGGCGAGAGCAGTTCATAATCCATCGTCGATGCATCATTCATGGCAGAGGCGGGGAGGGCGCGGGAAGGACCGGGGGGGGGGAGGGATTTTGGCGGGGCCGGGGCAACCAAACTTCAGCGTCCTGCTGTGCCCGCTCACCCCCGGGCACCGCTCACTCCATGGGCACCGGCGCGGGGTGACCTCCTGCCAGAGCCCAGAGCTCCTGGAGGGGAAAGAGAGGTGGTGAGGGAGGAGGGGTTGGGCACAGGGAAAAAGGATTTGGGCACGGGGAAAGGAACTGGCCATGGGGAAAGGGGGAAAGGTCAGGGGGGAAAGGAGTTGGCTGCAGGGAAGGGAATTGGATGAAGGGAAGGGAATTGGACACGGGGAAAGGAATTGGACACGGGGAAGGGAATTGGACACAGGGAATGGAATTGGATGCAGGGAAAGGAGTTGACCATGGGGAAAGGAATTGGAGATGGGGAAAGGAATTGGAGACAGGGAAAGGAATTGGAGACAGAAGGGAATTAGATGAAGGGAAAGAAATTGATCACAGGGAAGGGAATTGGACACAGAGAAAGGAATTGGAGACAGGGAAAGGAATTGGAGACAGGGAAAGGAATTGGAGACAGGGAAAGGAATTGGCTACAGGGAAGGGAATTGGACACAGGGAAGGGAGTTGGACACAGGGAAAGGAATTGGCTACGGGGAAAGGAATTGGTCATGGGGAAAGGAATTGGACAAGGGAAAGCAGAGGCGGTGAGGGAGCAGGAATTGGCCCCAGGCCACAGCAACGGGCACAGGGAAGGGCAGGGAAGCTCCCAAAGGGATTCCTGGTTTTTTTAGCAAGCTCGAGAAGCCACCCAGGAGGGGCACAAGGGCGTGGGGTGGGTGGGCAGCGCAGGGCACTGGTGCAGAACTTGTCTGTCCAGTCACAAATCCCCAGAAATCCTCTGGAGAGGGACCCAAACCCCAGGTAATTCCCACCAAAAATTCCCTCGCTCTGCAGTCAGATCAGACTGCTCAGACTCTGCCCCTCCTGGCCTCCGAGTTCTCCCAGGATGGACACGAGGTCGGAATGTGCTCCCTCCTGCTGAGGGACACGTGTCCAGCTGTCCTCCCTTTGGCTGGGCAGCAGCAGGGGCTGGTTCCAGGAGGAGAAGGAGGGCACCCACCTCACTGCAGCTCCGTGGGGACACCAGCATTGCTACTGCAGCAGGAGCAGGGGGAGGCCGTGTCCCAGCAGCCACGTCACTGAGGGAAGGTCTGCAGGGTCCAGCTTTCCTGGGCTGGGGAGGCAGAGCAGAGGGACAGAGAGGGCAGAGGGGGTTAAAGGGCTGGGGAGTCACTGGGGGTCACCAGGAGCACGAGGCACATCTGGAGTTGGCAGCTCTGGAGGGAGTTAACACGGGAGAAAATCCACGGCAACCTTTCCAGGAGAACATCCATCCAACCTCTTTAGGAGAACATCCACACCAGTCTTCCTGGGAGAACATCCACAGCAACATTCCTGGGAGAACATCCAACCAACTTCTTTAGGAGAACATGCAATCAACCTTTCCAGGAGAACATCCACACCAACCTTCCTGGGAGAACATCCAATCAACCTCCTTTGGAGAACATCCACACCAATCTTCCTGGGAGAACATTCACACCAACCTTTCCAGGAGAACATCCACAGCAACCTCCCCAGGAGAATATCCAATCAACCTTTCCAGGAGAACATCCACACCAATCTTCTTGGGAGAACATCCACGCCAACCTTCCTGGGAGAACATCCACACCAACATTTCCAGGAGAACATCCAACCAACCTTCCTGGGAGAACATCCAACCAACCTCTTTAGGAGAACATCCAACCAACATTCCTTGGAGAACATCCACACCAACCTCCTTTGGAGAATATCCCCACCAACCTTTCCAGGAGAATATCCAATCAACCTCCTTAGGAGAACACCCATACAAACCTTTCTGGGAGAACATCCACAGCAACTTCCTGGGAGAACATCCAACCAACCTCCCCAGGAGAACATCCAATCAACCTCTTTAGGAGAACATCCAATCAACCTTTCCAGGAGAACATCCAACCAACTTCCTTTGGAGAACATCCATGCCAACCTCCTCAAGAGAACATCCAACCAACCTTCCTGGGAGAATATCCAACCAACCTTTCCAGGAGAACATCCAATCAACCTCCTTAGGAGAACATCCACACCAACCTTTCCAGGAGAACATCCACATCAACCTCTTTAGGAGACTATCCAACCCACCTCCTTTGGAGAATATCCAACCAACCTTCTCAGGAGAACACCCACATCAACCTTTCCAGAAGAACATCCACACCAACCTCCTTAGGAGAACATCCAACCAACCTCCTTAGAAGAACATCCCCACCAACCTTCCTGGGAGAACATCCAACCAACCTTTACATGATAACATCCAATCAACCTCCTTAAGAGAACATCCAACCAACCTCCTTTGGAGAACATCCACACCAACCTCCCCAGGAGAACATCCAATCAACCTTTCCAGGAGAACATCCAATCAACCTTTCCAGGAGAACATCCAATCAACCTTTCCAGGAGAACATCCACACCAACCTTCCTGGGAGAACATTCAACCAACCTTTCCATGATAACATCCAAACAACCTCCTTAAGAGAACATCCAACCAACTTCCCCAGAAGAACATCCAATCAACTTCCCTGGAGAACATCCAACCAGCCTGCTTTGGAGAACATCCACACCAATATTTCCAGGAGAACATCCACACCAACCTCCCCAGGAGAACATCCAACCAACCTTTCCAGACCACTCCCACCAATCCCCCCTTGCAGCCCCCGGAGCCTGAGTGCTCCCAGTGCTGTGGAAACTCCAGAAAAAAAACCCCAAAGCCCCTCTGGGAGATACCAGGACCCATCCAGCCTAAACCTCCCCTGGTGCTTCCCACGGACACATCCAGGTCGGGAAAATTCCCCTTGGGGGATCCCGGCGCCGGAGCTGTGAGAAATCCTTGGATAATGAAGCCAATAAATCATTTGGAGCTGGAGATGCCCAGCTGGCTCCCATCCCAAATCCCAGGAAGAAGGGGCACATTCAGGACAAAATGCAACATTTTCTGCTCCACAGCATCCCTGCTTTTATATCCTGGAGTATTCAGGAAAAAAGGATTTCCCTCTTGCTGTGGGAAGAATCAGGAGGGGCTGGAACAGGTTTTCCCAGAGAAGTTGTGGCTGCTCCATCCCTGGAAGTGTCCAAGGCCAGGTTGGAGAAGTAAAGGTTCCAAGGAGACCTTAAACCCCTTCCAGGGCCTGAAGGGGCTCCAGGAGAGCTGGAGAGGGATTTGGGATGAGGGATGGAGGGACAGGACACAGGGAATGGCTTCAAAGTGAAAGAGGGGAAATTTAGATGGAATATTGGGAAGGAATTCCTGGCTGGGAGGGTGGGGGGGCCCTGGCACAGGTTTTCCCAGAGAAGCTGTGGCTGCCCCATCCCTGGAAGTGTCCAAGGCCAGGTTGGAGTAACCTGTGATAGCAGAAGCTGTCCCTGCCCATGGGAACAAGATGATCTTTAAGGTTTCTTCCAACCCCAAAGACCTTTTGGATCCGTAATCTGAATTTCCCAGGAATTTCGAGCCGAGCCCCAGCCCTCTGCTCAGGCAGTGGGCTGAAGGCAGCTGTTATTTCAGGCACATTTGATGGAGTTTTATTAAGATTCATGTTCCCTTAGTAACAAAAAAGAAGAACAGGAGCGAGGAAACGGCGCTCACGGAGGAAGAGGAGCCCTGTCAACAATTCCGGGGGGTTGGGCCGAGCTTTTCCCCGGCTGTGAAACACGAATTCCGCGGTAATTCGGGAGCGGCAGAGACCTAACGAGATGTTTATTCCAAACAAGGAGGCGGCGGGGACGGAGCTGGAGGAGGGGAGATCCAGCTGGCCGGGAAGGGAGGGCTCTCCCTGGCACCTCTGGGCACCTCTGGGCTGGCAGCAGGGAGGGGGGCACAGCCTCTGCTCCCTGGATGCTCCCAGACATTCCTGATTATCCCAGTTTTCCAACCCGGAGCTGAGCTGGGAGTGGGAAAACGCGGGAGCCCCGAGGAGGGAGAGGCAGCAGGGGGAGCTCTGGGTGTTGGGAGGTGGTTATACAAAATAAAATTTGGGGATGGGGAGGTGGTTTTAAAGTAAAAGGGGAGGTTCAGGTGGGATATCGGGAAGGAATTCCTGCCTGGGAGGGTGGGGAGGGGCTGGGATGGAATTCCAGAGAAGTTGTGGCTGGAACACCTCCCACTATCCCAGGGTGCTCCAACCTGGCCCTGGACACTTCCAGGGATGGGGCAGCCACAGCTTCTCTGGGAATTCCATCCCAGTCCCTCCCCACCCTCCCAGCCAGGAATTCCTTCCCAATATCCCACCTCAATTTCCCCTCTTTCAGTTTGAAGCCATTCCCTGTGTCCTGTCCCTCCATCCCTTGTCCCAAATCCCTCTCCAGCTCTCCTGGAGCCCCTTCAGGCCCTGGAAGGGGTTTAAGGTCTCCTTGGAACCTTTTCTTCTCCAGCCTGGCCTTGGACACTTCCAGGGATGGAGCAGCCACAGCTTCTCTGGGAATTCCATCCCAGCTTCTCCTCATAAAACATTCCCTCCTGACCTCCAGCAGGAATCTCCCTGCTTTTAACCCCAAACCATTGTCCCACCTTTCTTATAAACCCCTATAAGGTCTCCCTGGAGCCTTCTCTTCTATTCCTGATTCTATTCCATGACCTGAGCTCCTTGGAGATGGGAAAAGGTTTCCCTGGCAGGCACAGCTCCCTCCCCCCTTCCCCTTCACCTCCAGAGCCAGGATCTGTCTGTCCCAGGAAGGTCTGTCTGTCCCAGGAGCTCTGTCTGTCCCAGGTGGGATGGAGGCCTCTCTCTGTGCCTCCCTGGCCACCCCGGTGCTCCCACAGGAGCTCCCAGATTCCCTGCAGGAATTCCTTGCCTTTTTCAGTCAACGTCGCCGCTGGATCCAGCCCAGGAATCCCGCTGGGATCGAGCCTGGATGTTGGGCTGAGCTCAGACAGGGGCTCTGCCAGGGGGAGCTCGGCTCCCAGAGGGATAAAAACCCCTGGAATTTGGGCTGCACTTTGTCCTTGGGGGGTTCTGCCCCACACTGGGACCTCCTGACACCTTTTTCTGGGATGCACCCTGGAGCTGGGAGCAAACAGGACTCCACTGGCACAAACTGGCTGTATTCCTGTTGTCCTGCATTCCTGTCATCCTGCATTCCTTTATTCCCATATTCCTGCCTTCCTGTGCCTCCCCAAGCTGTGTTTTCCCTGGAAATCTGCTCCTCTCTCTTTGCCCCAGGCTCAGGTTTGCTGGTTCAGGGCCTTCCCCTCTGTCCTTCCTCAGCCAGGAATAAAGTTGTTTCCCGTTTTGGGAATGCAATTCCCTGGGAAAGCCCCCCCCCTTTCCCTTCCCCAGCTTCCCTCTTGTTGCTGCCAGGGAATGAGCTGGCACTGCCCCCTCCACCGACCCTCCTGCCCCCCGAGGTGCCCAGGGAAGGAGGGTGAGACCCCTTTCCACCTCCAGCCCGGCTGTTCCCGACCTTCCTACGGGTTCATCCCTCCATATCCCACCGGGCAAACCCCGGGCTGGGCAGTGCCAGCCCTCCCCAAGGTGCCACAGCCCATGTCTGGGGGTGTTTGGTGCCCACGGGAGGATCCAGGGGCTCCTCCGTGGATCCCCTCGGCCCCTCTCTGTCATCATGGACGAGGAGATCCGGGCTCCAGGAGACATCCTGGATGCCCCAGGAAGATCCTGAGGCTCAGCAGGATCCCTCAGGTGCCCAGATATCCCCTCATTTCCTCCAAAACCCACCCCCAACATCCCTCTTCCAGCACCTTCCACCCTGGCACCGGGATTCCGGGTCTGACCCCCAAACCCCCCATGTGGGAGCTGGGTTGGTTTCCTGCTAAACCTGTGGATAACAGGAATGCCAGTTCCCCTTCCAGCAGCTCTCCAAAGCCATGGAGCCACCCTGGAGGGGCTCTCCCAGCCTGGCAGCTCCACAGGATCCAATAATTTGGGACACACCGGGTGGATCAGCCCCCCCCTCGAGTGCCAGGGATGTCCCATCCACCTTTTTAGAAGAGAAAGGGCCAACCCTTCAGCCCAAGGGGGATGTTCAGCCCAATCCCAGCTAAGCAGGGATGTTTTCTCCCTAAATCCCAGGCTCTGGAATCCCTACTCCTCCTGGGAAAGCCCAGCCAGGAGCAGGACCCTTCCCATCCCCGCTCATCCCAGCACACACGGGAACCCCCCCACACCGCTCCCAAACCACCCAGGGAGCATCCAGTCCCCCCCGGAAAGGCTCTTCCCACCCCAAATCCCGCGCTCCCGCCCTCTCCACCCACGCTGGACAACATCCAGCAGATATCCTGGACCCCGAGCCCGGGAGGGGTGGGGGGTCCCTGGTACCCCCCTCCTCACAGTGCCCACGGCGGGAGCATTCCAGAGGGAATGAGGGCACGGATAGTACCTGGAATGCCGGCTCCATGCCTTGCCATGCCGGGGGAAGGAGCGCTCCGGGAAGGAGCCGCTCCCGGCTCCCGCTGGAGCGGGTTCCTATGGCGATGCGGGAGCGATTAGAATAAAAGGTGGAGCGCAGCAACTGGAGCCGGGAGAAGTTTCCTGAGCCGCTGCCTGGGAAAAACCAGACCGTGGGAGAGCGAGCGCGGGGTCGGGGGCTGAGCCTGCCCGCCCCCGCCTGAGGCTCCTGGGTCCTTGTGGCCCCCCCTGCCCAAAAAAATACCCCCCCCTCTAATCCCCAGGGCTGCATCTCTGCCCCTCTGAGATCCTCCTGGGTGGGTGTCCGTCCAGACCCACAGCCTGGGATGCTCCCAAATCCCTGGGCTGCTCCCGAATCCCTGGGATGCTCCTGAATCCCTGGGATGCTCCCGAATCCCTGGGATGCTCCAGAATCCCCAGGATGCTCCAGAATCAATGGGATGCTCCAGAGTCCCCGGGATGCTTCCGAATCAGTGGGATGCTCCTGAATCAATGGGATGGTCCCAAATCCCCTGGATGTTCCAGAATCAATGGGATGCTCCAGAATCCTGGGGATGCTTCTGAGTCCCTGGGATACTCCTGAATCAATGGGATCCTCCAGAATCCCAGGGATGCTTCCGAATCCCCAGGATGTTCCAGAATCCCCGGGATTACTCCCGAATCCCTGGGCTGCTCCAGAATCCTTGGGATGCTCCAGAATCAATGGGATGCTCCAGAATCAATGGGATGCTCCAGAATCCCCAGGATGCTCCAGAATCAGTGGGATGCTCCTGAATCCCATAGTCCAGCCTATTCCCAACTCAACCCAGTATAGCCCAGTCCATTCCAGCTCAGCCCAGTCCAGTTCAGTTCAGCCCAGCCCAGTCCACTCCAGCCCAGCCCAGTCCATTCCAGTCCAGTTTAGCCAATCCAGTCTAGTCCAGCCTAACCCCAAGTAAGCCCAGTGTAGCCCAGTCCATTCCAGCTCAGCCCAGTCCATTCCAGCTCAGTCCAATCCAGCAGCCCAGCACAGTCCATTCCAGCCCAAACCAATCCAGTCCATTCCATTCCAACCCAGTTTAGCCAAGCCAGCCTAGTCCAGCCTAACCCCAGCTCAGCCCAGCCCATTCCAGCTCAGCCCAGCCCAATCCACTCCAGTTGAGCCCAGTCTATTAAAGCCCAGCCCAGCCCAGTCCACCCCAGCCCAGTTTAGCCAGCCCATCCCTCCCTCCATCCATCCATCCCTCCATCCATCCCTCCATCCCTCCATCCATCCATCCATCCCTCCATCCATCCATCCTTCCATCCCTCCCTCCATCCATCCATCTCTCCCTCCATCCCTCCATCCCTCCCTCCATCCCTCCCTCCATCCATCCCTCCATCCATCCATTCATCCCTCCCTCCCTCCATCCCTCTCTCCCTCCCTCCATCCATCCATCCATCCATCTATCCCTCCATCCATCCATAAATCCATCCATCCCTCCCTCCATCCCTCCATCCCACTGCTCCTCTCCCCTGGCCCCAGCTCTGCTCCAGCTGGGATCTGTGGCTGCATTTCAATGAATTCCTGCTGATTTTATCTCCTTTCAGCTGCTCTCCAGGAGCAGATCCATGGCCTGGGACGGGCAGGATTCACCTTCCTGGAATTGTCTCCAGGATAGGGATCAATGGGATCAATGGGATCGATGTCTTTGCCCTGAGCAAGAGTCAGGAGGAGCAGGGACGGTGCTGAGCTGTGCCAGAGGGGCTTCTGTCCCAATTTTGGGTCTCTCCAGGCACCTCCAAAGGGCCTCAGGTGAAATTAGGAAGAAGTTTAGGAAGGAATTCCTCCCTGGAATGATGGTGAGGCCCTGGCACAGCTTTCCCAGGGATGCTGTGGCTGCCCCATCCCTGGAAGTGTCCAAGGCCAGGTTGGAGCAACCTGGATGAGATGATATTTAAGGTCCCTTCCAACCCAATCCATGCTGGAATCCTGTGCTCTTTCATCTCCAAATTCCTCCCCTCTCCCAAGGGCTCTATTCCAAAGCACCTGCCTGTGGGAATGGCCTGGTGGGAGCTTCCCACTCCTCCCTCTCTCCCGGGAAGGGCGGCAGAGCTGCAGGAAATCCTCCTGCTGGAAGATTTTCCCCCCTCCTAAACCCACAAAAAGCTGGATGGTCCTCAGGGAAACTCGGGATACCAGTTCCCTGAGGCACATTCCTTCCCCATATCCCATCTAAATTTCCCCTCTTTCAGTCTGAAGCCATTCCCTGTGTCCTGTCCCTTTGATATTTGGGAATATCGATCCCGGCTGCACCTCAGAGCAGGGATTTGGTGCTGCAGGGAGGGAGGGAGGGAGCAATTCCAACGTGGAGACAGGAAAGGACTTTGTTCCTCCTGGATAATTCAATGAGTTCCAGCATTATCTCACCACTTGGGAGAGAAAAAAAAAACCACCCAAACCAACTGTTCCTCTAATCAAAAATCCATTCACCTCTGGAATGCCATAAATCTCTGGGAAAGGGATCCAAGCACTTCTTCTTTTTTTTTGGTTTTTTTTTGGAGTGCTGACAAAGTGATGCTGGAAAATCCTGCAGTGACACACCCTTGGAGGCTTCACTTCAGGGCACAGATATTTGTTATTCCTGTGGGTTCCAGGCCCTTAAAGGGTTTAATTTACCTGCCAATGGTAATTAAGGATAATCAGCTCCTGATTTAAGGTGAGGCCGAGTTGCAGCCAGGGCTGGCAAAGGGAAAATTCCTCCCTGGAAAAGTGTTTTCCAGCCCTGGAGGGATTTAAATCCATGCTTGGGGACGTGGGTTGGTGTTTAGTGGTGGCCTTGGAGGAGTGTTGGACTCCATCTGGGAGGTCTTTTCCGACTTTAATGATCCTGGGATTCGGAAAATCTGGGCGAGAGGCACCAAATCCCTTCCATAAATCCACCTCCCACCCTCTTTTTCCTGGCAAATCCCGGGAGTTGCCCCTGAGCCCTCTTCCCAAGGGCTGAGGACATGTTCCTGAGGGAAGAGAGTGTCCTTCCCTGGGCTCACCCGGAGCGGCTCCGCTGCTCAAGCGGAGAATTCCCGTTAATTCCCGTCCGGATCCAAGCCCAGCCCTGCAGAGCTGTTCTGTGAGTGATGCTTTAGGCTCGACCTGTCCTCTGAGAGCTGCAGGTGGGGTGACCTCTCCTGGCTCCAGCAGCTTCCCTGGAGGAGTTAAAGATCAGGGAGGAGGGGAATCCTGGTGCTTCGGATCCTCCGGCACCTCCGGAGTTCACGGCACTGTCAGCTCCGAGTGCTGGCGCAGCCATGGAATCCCAGACTGGTTTGGGTTGGGAAGGACCTAAAAATTCATCCAGTCCCATCCCCACCATGGGCAGGGACTCCTCCCACTATCCCAGGGTGCTCCAACCTGGCCCTGGACACTTCCAGGGATGGGGCAACCACGGCTTCTCTGGGAAAACCTGTGCCAGGGCCTTCACACCTTCACAGTCAGGAATTCCTTCCCAATATCCCATCTAAATTCCTCCTCTTTCACTTTGAAGCAATTCCCTGTGTCCTGTCCCTCCATCCCTTGTCCCAAATCCCTCTCCAGCTCTCCTGGAGTCCCTTTAAGCCCTGGAAGGGGTTTAAGGTCTCCTTGGAACCTTTTCTTCTCCAACCCGGCCTTGGACACTTCCAGGGCTGGAGCAGCCACAGCTTCTCTGGGAATTCCATCCCAGCCTCTCCCCACCCTCCCACAGGGAGGAATTCCTTCCCAATATCCCACCTAAATCTTTCCTCCTTCAGTTCCAAACCGTTCCCCCTGGTCCTGCCAACACCTACCCGTGTGAAAAGCCACTCTCCATGTCTGTAATCCTGTTAATTATCGAGCCACAAACCCCAAGAGACTTCCCACCTGGGCCTCAAAAAATGTAGGAAAGATTCCAATCAGACCCTGGGATTAGGGGATTAGGGAATTAGAGGGAGTGTGATTAGGGGATGTGTGTGGGGGGAATTGTGGCCACAAAGCCCAGGGGGACCATTTCTCCCTCTCCTGGCTTGAGCACGATATCCCAAATTTGGGATCCATCCAACGCGGCCTTGAGTACTTCCAGGGATAAACAGCCCGGAGCAGGAAGACAAACCAATTAGGGAAGAGGATGGGAGAGAAGAGGCAGCACAAAGCAGGTCAGAGACCAAAAAGCCGTGGTTTGGAGCAGGGAGGATTCCCCTGAAGACCTCCCGACCTCTCCCGACGGCCTGAGGGAATCGCTCCCTGTGTCCACAGGGAGCGATTCCCTCAGGCCGTCGGGAGAGGTCGGGAGGTCTTCAGGAGCGATTCCCTCAGGCCACCAGGAGAGCTCAGGAGGCCTCCAGGGTGGGTGGAAGCACCTCTGCTGTGCCTGGAGGACGAAGCTGAGGAGCTCTGGTGGCCTCAGGACACGCGATTCCCACCGGGCCGATCCCGCTCGGCAGCAGCATCCCGACCTCTGGAAGCCGTCCCCCGCTCACCTTGGTGTTTAATGAGGCTGAGAACACCCATCCAGGGCTGGAAAAACTCCCACAGCCCGGGGCTGGGTGACCTCCCTGCATCCCAAATTCCCGGTTTTCCCTGCTCAGGGCACGACAAAAGCCGAGCAGCTGCGAAAAGGTCGAAAAGTTCTCTCCTTCCCCCCCCCCAGGGGAACTCGCTAATGAGGTGATGAAGGGCTCTGGTTTTCCACAGCAGATGTTCTCTGGGAGCCTTTTTTTTGGCAGCCAAAGAGTGGCTGAAGTTTCCCAGATCTCAGGGACAGGGAGGTTAAAGGCAGGACGGCTCCTGGGGGGGGGATTCTCAGCCAGCAAAGGGTGGAATCTCAGCTGGTTTTGCCCCAAAACGCTGCAAGATCCATTTGTTGTCCTTTTTTGGGATGTTTTAATGCTTATTTGTCACCTCCAGCTTCCCAGGTTCTGATCCCTGTCCCTCTGGGATGGGCACCAGAGCTGGGAGTTGTCACCACACTGTGTGGCACAAATCCTGATTAAACCCCAACCTCCCTCTCCACGGGGCTCAGAGGCACTGCTGGGAGGGGGAACATTCCTTAAATTGTGCCTCAAAAACAGGCTGCAAACCATCCCAGGGCCTGGAGCCTCCTCTTGTCCGACACTCCAGGTGAAGCCTCAGCGAGTTCCCGCCCCGACCTCGGAGCTGGGATGGCAAATTCCAGGAGCTGAGGAGAGTGAGACACATCCCTATATTCCCACAACCCCCCTGGGAGCTCTGGAGCTGAGTTATCCCATGTGGTCAGAGCACGAGGAAGGACGGAACAATCTGATTATTCCCAGCTTGAAGTTCCACCGGGCTGGCTTTTCTTTCCCTTCCATCCGCCCTTTCCCTCCTTTCATTCCCCCAACAACAGGCTCCAGGAGGCTCCTTCACACCAGAGCCTGAACTAATAATGTGCTAAGAAAATAAAGATAGTTCAGCAGCCTTTAAATCAAGGAGCTTTAAAGGGTTGGAACAAATCACACCGCTCCGCGTGCCGGGTTTTTTGGGGCAGGCAGGAATTTAAACCCTCCAGCAATTTATTGCTGGTGACAAAATTCCTTTCGGGAAGAGCCGCTCCTGGGATGCTTCTCTTTATCTCTGGGCTCCCTGGGAGCAGATTAATGTGTTCCCAAGGGAAGGTGGCCACAAGGATTTGTGTCCCGGGGTCTCCGTGTCACCCGGGCCCGCAGAAATATCCGGGTTTTTTCCTGGATGCTTCTTCCCTCGGCTCGTGCTGTGGGGCTGGGGTTGGCACAGCCACTTCCAGAGGCAGCAGTGGAGGGGGAAGGTGGGACAAGGACAAGGAATCTCCTGGTGGGGATCCAAGAAGGTGTCTGGGGGCTCTGGCAGCAAATCCTGTCCTTGCCTGGCCGGTGGGAGCAAAGGCCTGGATGGATCCTGCTGGATGTCACCATTCCCGTGTCCCCCGGTGCTCTTTGTCCCTCTGCACAGATTCCAGGGAGGACTGACTGGGGGGACAGCCTCGTGTTGGCTCTTCCTTGTTCCCATCAGGAATTCACCCTGGCTCATCCAGGAAAAGGCTGCTTTTGATGGGAATCCACAGGAATTGGGTTTGGAGGCTGATTTTCCACAGCCAGGGGGGTGTTCCCTCTCCGAGGGTCTCACTGCAGCTCCTGGTTCTTGTCTGAGGAGACCTCAGGAATCTTCACCCCAGCACTCCAGGTTTCTTCCTTATTTTTGTTCATCTTTCCTGCCCCCTGGAACTGTTGCTCCAGGACCTCTTTGCCCTTCCCATCCTCCCCTGGAGCCCTCCCAGCTTCTCATCTTCCATCCAGTGCTCACATCCCAGCCCCAGCCAGGGGGGAACCCTTGGCAGGAGAACCTCTGGAAGGGGCTGCAGGGACATTTGGGGACAGTTTGCTGGACCTGGATCCGAGGGGACCCACCAGGGGACACACCTTGTGCCCACCCTGTGCCCACCCTGACTCAGCAGCTGGACAGGGAGGGAAGAAAGGGAGTTAATTTATTCCTGCCAGGTGACTTTGAAGTAATTAATTGATCCAAGGGATAATTCCATGGCTGTGTGATCCCAGCAGGACGATCCTTCTTGTCCCCTGACAAGGCAGCTTTGATGGAACCACTGCACTGACACTGCTGGAGTCAGGAAAGGGACATTCCAGTTAATGATTCCCGCTAATTAGAGCACAGCAGACTGTGCTCCAGGGTGTTCCAGCCTCATTCCCTGTGGGAATGACAGGCACACAGGTGGGAAGGGGCCCTGGAGAGCTGATGGGGATAAAACTGGACTGGAATGAGAACGTTCCTGGAGGTGATGCCTTGAGGAGGGGGGGAGGAGGGAACCAAACACCTCTCAGAGTTGTGGAATCCTGGAATGGTTTGGGTTGGAAGGGATCAAAATGATCATGGAATTCCAACCCTTCCCTGGGAGAGGGTGGGGAGGCCCTGGGATGGAATTCCCAGAGAAGCTGTGGCTGCCCCAGCCCTGGAAGTGTCCAAGGTCAGGTTGGAGAAGGGAAGGATCCAGGGAGACCTGAGAGCCTCTTCCAGGGCCTAAAGAGGCTTCAGGAGAGCTGGAGAGGGATTGGGACAAGGGATGGAGGGACAGGACATAGGGAATGGCTTCAAAGTGAAAGAGGAGGAATTTAAATGTGATATTGGGAAGGAATTCCTGGCTGTGAGGTTGGGGAGGAGCTGGGATGGAATTCCCAGAGAAGCTGTGGCTGCCCCAGCCCTGGGAGTGTCCAAGGGCAGGTTGGAGCACCCTGGGCTAGTGGGAGGTGTCCCTGCCCATGGAGGGGGTGACACTGGACGTGTTTTCAAGTCCCTTCCACCCCAAACCATTCTGGAATTCTGGGATTCTCCCCTCCAACGCTCCTGAACGAGGAACATCCGTGAGGAGACAGAACCCGCTGGCACAGGGCCCATCCCACCCCCGGGGCCTGGTGCCCCCTCCTGCCACCCCCCCAGTGCCACTGCTCTCCCAGGAACCTTCATCCCTCTCCCAGGAATCTTCATCCCTCTCCCAGCTCATCCCTCTCCCAGCCTGGCAGCTCCCACAGCCCCTGGCTCAGCCCGGTCGGTGCCCAGGTTGCCATGGCACCGGGATGTACCTTTTCCCTGCACTGCCATGATCCAGGGGTTTTCTCCCATCCCCGGGGCTCTTCCCTGCCTGGAAGCTCCCAGGGGGGGAAGGAATTCCAGGGCTCAGA
This sequence comes from Chiroxiphia lanceolata, assembly GCF_009829145.1. Lineage (NCBI taxonomy): Eukaryota > Metazoa > Chordata > Aves > Passeriformes > Pipridae > Chiroxiphia > Chiroxiphia lanceolata. The sequence goes on from NC_045663.1 coordinate 2,337,542, forward strand.
GCCCAGCAGGGCTCCAGCTCCCAGGGTCTGAGCTCGGCGTGGGATCTCTGGGTCTCTGGGATCTCCAGGATCTCCAGGATCTCCGGGATCTCTGCCACCTCCCTCGTCACATTTAGGGTTTTTTCCCACCCCCTCAAATCCCTGATTCATCCTTCATCCTTAATTGCATCATAACCCAGTTGTTTTCCTGGGAATCTATTCCAGGAGCGGGAATAGGAAGGGCTGGAGGGGCTGGAGGGGCTGGCACGTGCCCAGAGGTGCCAGTGCCAGCGGGAGGTGGCTCCCAAAGTGTCACCCTACAAAGGGACCTCGTTGTCCAGAGCCAGGAAAACCCCCCAGGGATGATCCCCCAGCTCCTCTGGGATCCCTCTGGATCCCTCTGGAACAGCTCAGCTTCCAGCACATCCGTGATATTCCAGCTTGGAACAACCCCGGGCTGGTGGGGGGTGTCCCCGCCCACAAGATGAGCCTTGGGGTGCCTTCTGACCCAAATTTAGGATCTCAAGCCCGATTTTGGGATTCTGAGGCTCCAGAAATCCGGGAGCCACGGCCACGGCTTTTCCCGGGAATTCTGCCAGGAGCAATGGGAGAAGGGGCAGGGAGTTTGGATTCCAGGGAAGAGCTGGCAAAGGGAAGGGAGGCTGGGGCCTTGTTTTGCTTCAGATCACCCAGAAACCACCAGCAGGGCAAAGCTGGCAGGTCCAGGAGGGTCCTGGAAGGTCCAGATGGGTCCTGGAAGGTCCAGATGGGTCCTGGCAGGCTCAGAAGGGTCCTGACAAGTCCAGGTGGGTCCTGACAGATTCAGGAGGGTCCTGGCAGGTCCAGGTGAGTCCTGGTAGGTTCAGAAGGGTCCTGACAGGTGCAGATGAGTCCTGGTCAGCATAGGTAGGTCCAGGTGGGTCCTGACAGGTTCAGGAGGATCTTGGCTGGCACAGGTGGGTCCTGGCTGGCACAGGTAGGTTCTGTCAGGTCCAGGTAGGTCCTGACAGGTTCAGGAGGGTCCTGGCTGGCACAGGTGGGTCCTGACAGGTCCAAATGGGTCCTGTCAGGTCCAGATGGGTCCTGGCTGGCACAGGTAGGTCCTGGCAGGTCCAGGTAGGTTCTGTCAGGTCCAGGTGGGTCCTGGTTGGCACAGGTAGGTTCTGTCAGGTCCAAGTAGGTCCTGACAGGTTCAGGAGGGTCCTGTCAGGTCCAGATGGGTCCTGGCTGGCACAGGTAGGTCCTGGCAAGTCCAGGAGGCTCCTGACAGGTCCAAGTGGGTCCTGAAAGGTCCAAGTGGGTCCTGGCAGGTCCAAGTGGGTCCTGGCAGGTCCAAGTGGGTCCTGGGTTGTTCAGGAGGGTCCTGGTTGGCACAGATGGGTCCTGGCAGGTCCAGGTGAGTCCTGACAGGTTCAGGAGGGTCCTGGCTAGCACAGGTAGGTCCTGGTAGGCCCAGGTGCCCTGGCTTTACCAGGTCTCCAAGCTCACCCGAGCTGCCCTGGGCAGCTGAGCAGGACAGGCTGGAGGTGCCAGTTTGGAAGGAGAGGCAGGACAGGCCCGGGGCCAGCGGGAACTGCTCAGCTGAGCATCACCCTGAGCTCTGCCACAGCTCCATCAGCACTGGATAACCTCCTGGAAAAGAGAGTCTGCCTTGGAAAAGCAGTGCTGGAAGGCTGGGATCTCCAGCTGGGGTGTGGGGGGGCAGGAGAGGCGGTTGCAGGAGAAAACAGATATTTATCTGTTGTATTTATCTGTTGTATTTATCTGTTGTATTTATCTGTTGTATTTATCTGTTGTATTTATCTGTTGTTATTTCTCTCTGTCTTTGTGCAGAACAGACAAATATTGTGTCTGAAGCGACGCAAGAACAACAGCCACGAGCACAAGAGCCACCCCAGTGACTCCAGAGCAGCTCCAACAGCTTTCCAGGTTCCTAAAATAAGCTGGGAATGGAGCAGACACGCGGGTGAGGGAAGAGGAGATGCTGCAGTGCCAACAGAGTGTCGGTGCCAGGAGAGCTGACAGAGCTCTGCCACCAAATCACCGGGGAAGGGAAAGAAAACCCCAATTTGTGTCAGTTCCTGGGAGCTCAGGGATGAGCTGGGAGAGGGATGAGCTGGGAGAGGGATGAAGATTCCTGGGAGAGGGATGAAGGTTCCTGGGAGAGCAGTGGCACTGGGGGGGTGGCAGGAGGGGGCACCAGGCCCCGGGGGTGGGATGGGCCCTGTGCCAGCGGGTTCTGTCTCCTCACGGATGTTCCTCGTTCAGGAGCGTTGGAGGGGAGAATCCCAGAATTCCAGAATGGTTTGGGGTGGAAGGGACTTGAAAACACGTCCAGTGTCACCCCCTCCACGGGCAGGGACACTTCCCACTAGCCCAGGGTGCTCCAACCTGGCCTTGGACACTCCCAGGGATGGAGCAGCCACAGCTTCTCTGGGAATTCCATCCCAGCCCCTCCCCACCCTCCCAGTCAAGAATTCCTTCCCAATATCCCATCTAAATTTCAGTGGGAAGCCATTCCCTGTTTCCTGTCCCTCCATCTCTTATCCCAAGTCCCTCTCCAGCTCTCCTGGAGCCCCTTTAGGCCCTGGAAGGGGTTTAAGGAATCCTTGGAACCTTTTCTTCTCCAACCTGACCTTGGACACTTCCAGGGCTGGGGCAGCCACAGCTTCTCTGGGAATTCCATCCCAGCTCCTCTCTGCTCTCCCAGGGAAGAATCCCTTCCCAATATCCCACCTAAATTTCAGTGGGAAGCCATTCCCTGTGTCCTGTCCCTCCATCCCTTGTCCCAATTCCCTCTCCAGCTCTCCTGGAGCCCCTTTAAGCCCTGGAAGGGGCTCTGAGGTCTCCCTGGATCCTTCCCTTTTCCAACCTGCCCTTGGACACTTCCAGGGATGGGGAAACCTGTGCCAGGGTTGGGAGTGATGGTTTGGAGGGAACAGGAGGAGCTGTGGGGCAGAGAGGAGGGGACAGGGGGGCTCAGGGAATGGGAGGTGTGGATTTGCTCCCGCCGGAGCTGCTCCAGCACATTCCCAAAGCCTGGATGTGTTTGGGATCTGGCACTGCCCAGGAATGCCCAGGGAAGAAAGAAAGGGCTGGAAAAACGAATGGAAAGGGAGGTTTGAGAGGGATCATTGGGGTCAGGGGAGATTTGGACAGCACAGGGATCACGGGGGCACCGAGGAGCCCGAGGGGTGAAAAGGAGGGAGCTGAAAAGAGGGGAGCTAAAAAGTGGGAATCTTAAGGAATCCGAAAAGAGGGGATCTGAAAGGAAGGAATCTGAAAAGTGGGGATCCTAAAAGAGGGAATCTAAAAAGAGGGGATCCTAAAACAAGGAATCTAAAAGGAAGGAATTTTTAAAGAAGGAATCTAAAAAGAAGGAATCTTAAAAGATAAATAGATATATATAATACATACATATATAATACATACACAAATAAATATATATAATAAACATATAACATATATTATGTATAAAAATAAATATAATATATAATATTTAAAAAGACAAATATATATTTTATAAAAATATATAAATATATAATAAATATATAAATATAATATTTAATATTTAAAATACAAATATATATTATATAAAATATAAAAATATATAATAAATATATTAATATAATATATAATATTTAAAAATGCAGATATATATTATATAAAAATATATAAATATATAATAAATATATAAATATAATATATAATATATAATATTTTAAAATGCAAATATATATTATATAAAAATATATAAATATATAATAAGTATATGAATATAATATATATAATTTATATATAAATATATAAATAAATATATAACACAGGGACAAATAAATATAAATAATAAATATATTATATATTAAGATTATATATAAATAAATATATATAATATACAAATAAATATAAATATATAAAATACAGACACAAATAAATATATAATAAATATATATTATATATTATATATAAATATATAAATGAATATGTAATACAGGTACAAATAAATATAGATAATAAATATATCTATAATAAATATATATAATTTTATATATATATGTATATATATAAAAATAACTATATATAATGCAGGCACAGTCCCTTCTCCAAACACCCAAATCCACCCTCTCAACCCCCCGTGTGTGTCCCAAACACCCCCCAAACCCTCCCTGCCGACCACCCCCACCATCCAACGCCAAAAAAGCTTGGAAAAGGGAAACAAGGAACACAACCAGACCTTCTCCTCTCTGTTTATTCGCCTTTAATTCGCTTTTTTCCCGTGCTTTTATTACCCATTAAAAGAAGGTGGGGCACCTTTTTCCCCTCAGCACAAACCCGGGCAGAAACCTCCGAGAAATCCGCCCAAAAAACCACCACTTTTAATGTTCCTGCTTTGTGCCAAAACCCCCCAGAAACGCTGAGTAATCCTGCCGGGCTGCTAAGTAACCATTAGTTTTAATTAGCAATTAAAGGAGGCGGTAATTTCTCGCATTCAGCCGCTTAATGGAACCCCAAACAACGCCACGCAAATCAGGTCTTTAGCATTTAATTACCGGGCTCTGCCATGAATTATGGAACAAGTGGGCAAATGAGCTGCTCCAAAGGAAACCCGTTGTTGCAAATTAGAGGGATTTGGGAATTCTCGCTTTTTTTTTTTTTTTTGGCTGGGGTTGCCGCGGTGCTGCCACGGCGCCGGGGTTTTTTTTTTTTGGGGGAGGAGGGAGGCGAGTTTCCCAAAAATAAAATCAAATAAAAGCAAAAGAGTTGGGGTGTCCAGCCCGGCCTGGCGTGGAATTATGGAATGGGTTGGGAGGGATCTTAAAGATCATCCCATTCCAAACCCTGCCATGGGCTGGGACACTTCCCACTATCCCAGGGTGCTCCAAACTGGCCTGGGACACTCCCAGGATGGGGCAGCCACAGCTTCCCTGGGAATTCCATCCTCACCCTCACAGCCAGGAATTCCTTCCCAATATCCCACCTAAATTCCCTCTCGCTATGAAGCCATTCCCTGTGTCCTGTCCCTCCATCCCTCATCCCAAATCCCTCTCCAGCTCTCCTGGAGCCTCTTAAAGCCCTGGAAGGGGCTCTGAGGTCTCCCTGGAGCCTTCCCTTCTCCTTGGACACTTCCAGGGATGGGGCAGCCACAGCTTCTCTGGGAATTCCATCCCAGCCCCTCCCCACCCTCCCAGCCAGGAATTCCTTCCCAATATCCCACCTAAATTCCCCCCTTTTCACTTTGAAGCCATTCCCTGTGTCCTGCCCCTCCATCCCTCATCCCAAATCCCTCTCCAGCTCTCCTGGAGCCCCTTTAGCCCCTGGAAGGGGCTCTGAGGTCTCTCCAGAGCTTTCCCTTCTCCAGGTGAACCCCCCCAGCTCTCCCAGTCTCTCCAGAGCCCCCGGAGCACCTCCATGTTTTCCTCTGGACTCGCTCCAGCAGCTCCACGTCCTTCTGACGTTGGATCTTGGAGCTGGAGGTGTCACCTGAGGTGGGGTCTCACCTGAACAGGGCAGAGGGGTACAGTCCCCCCCTTTCCCTGCTGCTCCCACCCCACAGCACCAACAAACCCACCCCGAGCTGCCCTTGACCCGCTCCGGGAAGGTTTTCCCCAAGGAACATTCCTGGACTCGCGGAAAAATCCCTAAAAACCGCCTGGAAACGAGTCCAGGGAAGCTCAGAACATCCTGCTCTGTTAAAAGGCAGCTGAAGGGGATTCTCCCAGCTCTCCCTCGTTGCCAATCTGCATCTCACTCAACCCAAACCTCATTAGCTCCCAATTAATCCCAGCTCCTCTCATCCCGTCCCGGAACGATCGATCCCTTCCGAACGGATTTATGGCTTGGAAAGGCTTCACTCCCTTCCCCTGCTAATCAAATTCAGCTTCTTCTGTCAGCAGAATCCTGGGCCTTCTGAACTCTCTCTCAAGCCCTCCAGTGGGGCGGGAGGAATTTTGGGAGCTCCCGGGGGATCTGTGGAAAGACGGCGGAAGGACAAAGCCCTGGATGGATTCTGCCAAGGATTCCTGCTCCCACAACCTTCTCTGTTGCTTCCAGCCTCAGGGCACGTTTCCCAGCCCTGGTGGGATGTTGGACAGCACAAGAAGAAGGTAAAAGTGGACACAGGAGATTCCCATCCTGCCCAAACCTCATTAGCTCCCAATTAATCCCAGCTCCTCTCCTCCCATCCCGGAACGATTGATCCCTTCCGAACAGATTTATGGCTTGGAAAGGCTTCACTCCCTTCCCCTGCTAATCAAATTCAGCTTCTTCTGTCAGCAGAATCCTGGGCCTTCTGAACTCTCTCTCAAGCCCCGCTGCTTTTCTCCAGCGGGAAGGGAGGAATTTTGGGAGCTCCTGCGGAAAGACGGCGGAAGGACAAAGCCCTGGATGGATTCTGCCAAGGATTCCTGCTCCCACACCCTTCTCCACTGCTTCCAGCCTCAGGGTACATTTCCCAGCCCTGGTGGGATGTTGGAAAACACAAGGAGGAGGAAAAAATTGATGGAGGAAATTCCCATCCCACCCAATCCCGCCACATTCCAGCCCGGTGCTGGAAGGACAGCCGGTTCTGCTCTGGCTGGGAGGGAGCCAGGTAGGGCTGGATGCACCACCCTGAGCAGGAGAGACAAATCCTCCTGAGATCAGGCCCAGGGGACCAGCTGGAGCCTGGAACTGCCCCTTTTGGGGCTGAAATGGGATCCTGCCCTTTGGCCACAACAACCCCCGGCAGCTCCAGGCTGGGACAGAGGGGCTGGAGAGCAGCCAGGCAGGAAGGGAGCTGGGAGTGGGGATGGACAGGGAGCTGAACAGGAGCCAGAGTGTGCCCAGGGGGACAAGAAGGCCAATGGATCCTGGCCTGGAGCAGGAACAGTGGGGCCAACAGGTCCAAGGAAGTGATTCCTGCCCTGGACTCAGCGCTGGTGAGGCCACCCCTGGAGTGCTGTGTCCAGTTCTGGGCCCTCAGCTCAGGAAGGACATGGAGGGGCTGGAGCAGGTCCAGAGGAGAGCAACGAGGCTGGGGAAGGGACTGGAGCACAAGTGCTGTGAGGAGAGGCTGAGGGAGCTGGGGCTGTTCAGCCTGGAGAAGAGGAGGCTCAGGGGAGACCTCCTCACTCTCTGCAACTCCCTGACAGGAGGGGGGAGCCAGGGGGGGTTGGTCTCTTTTCCCAGGCAACCATCAGCAAGACAAGAGGGCTCGGTCTGAAGCTGTGCCAGGGGAGGTTTAGGTTGGAGATTAGGAAGAATTTCTTTGCAGAGAGGGTGCTCAGCCATTGGAATGGGCTGCCCAGGGAAGGGGTGGATTCTCCATCCCTGGAGGTTTTTAAGGTGAGACTGGGTGTGGCATCAGTGCCATGGGCTGGGAACCACAGCGGGGTTGGATCAAGGGTTGGATTGATGATCTCAGAGGTCCCTTCCAACCCAGCTGATTCTCTGATTCTATAATTCTATAATTCCATGATTCTCTGATTCTATGATTCATTCCCTGACATTCCCGCTCGGACGAGCGGCGGCAGCGCCGAATCCCAGCGGGGGTGTTGGGCTGCGGCTCCAAGTCGGAGAGGAAAAGAGATAACACTCATTTAAATGGTGATTAAATCACCATGATCAGCCTTAAATCGCTGCAGTGCCCCCTCCAGGGCTACTCTCAGGTTTCCAGATCTCCTGGAGGATTTGAATTATTCAAAGAGTTTGGACAAAACAGCTCCAGTTTTGCCCCCGAGCTGCTCCAATTCTCCGTTCCAGCAGTGCCAGCGTGGGAGACTGTCCCCTTTTCCTTCTCTGGGTGTCCCAGCTGCCAGCAGGGAAGAGCAGCCAGGAGAAGGAAAAAGGAGGAGGAGACACAGGGTGGTTTTTTGGGATGTGAACATCCACAGTTTGGGATGTCATGGACTGGTTTGGGTTGGGAGGGACCTGAAATGTCACCTATTTCCATGGAAAGGGACACCTTCCACTAGCCCAGGTTGCTCCAAAAGGGGAAAGGGGATGGAAGAGCTTCCTCTGCCACGGGAATTCCAGGTGATTTCCAACCCAGCATCCCACACAGCAACAAATCCGAGGGAAAAGTGAATTTTCCGAAGCCAATGTGGGCTGATTGATGTCAGTGAGGAACATCCCAGGAAACAGGAGCAAACCCCCACCTCTGACACTTAAACCCTTTGGAATTCAGCCCCTCCACCCATCCAGTATCCCAGGAAACAGGAAGCAAATCCCCTGCCTCTGGCACTTAAACCCTCTGGAATTCATGCCCTTATCCCATCCAATATCCCACGAAACAGGAGCAAACCCCGACCTCTGGCACTTAAATCCTCTAGAATTCATCCCTGCACTCATCCAATATCCCAGGAAACAGGAGCAAACCCCCATCCCTGGCAGTTAAACCCTCTGGAATTCATCCCCTCCACCCACCCAGTCCCGATGCAAATGGAAGCAGAAGAAGGAGGAGAGGAGCAAATCCCTGCTGGATTGTCCCAGCCTTTCCCCTGGGAATGTTTTAACCTGGATAAAACCCCTCCCGGTTTTTCCAGCAGGTGGGTGACGCTGCAGGAGCAAACAGGAGACCTGGGGAGCTGCTGCTGCTCCTCCTCCTCTTCCTCCTCCTCCTCCTCCTCCTCCTCCCTCTCCACATCCAAACCTCTCCCTGGGCCGAGCTGAGCCACTAAAAACGCGGATCGATTCCAGGGCCGGGGCTGCAGCTCCCGGGAATCGATGCCGTTCCCATGCTGAGCACTCCAAGGGATGTTATCTCCCGTTTCTGCTTCCCCCGGGGATCAAATCTCCTGCCACAGTTCCCGGAATCTGAACCATTCCCAGAGCCCAGCCCGCACATCCACAAACCAGTCAGGCAGGGAAAGGAACTGGGAGCTACTGGTGGGTGGACCCCGAGGTTGTTGAGCTTCTGGAGCCTCCTCAGATCCAGAGGCTGCTCCAGGGATGTGCTGGGGGTGGACAGAGCTGGGAGAAGAACAGGATTAGGGAAGCCAGGAATGGCACAGAGCCAGCAGTGCCCTGGATCCCAGCGGATCCCAATGATCCAGCACCACATTCCCACCCCAGCAGAAGCTGGGAGAACATGGAGATGCCAGGGATGAGCCTGGGCTGGAATGGGATTGGGGACATGAACAGGACAGTGGGAGGGAAGGAGCATCCCCAGACCCAGACCTCAAATCCTTCCACCCTGCTGCTGGAACAATTCCCCTTCCTAAATCCGCTGTGCCAGATCCAGACCCCAAATCCCAGAACACTTCCCCTTCCCACACCCCCTCTGTCAGATCCAGACCCCAAATCCTTCCATCCTGCTGCTGGAACACTTCCCCTTCCTACATCCCCTGTGCCAGATCCAGACCCAAATCCTGGAACACTTCCCACATTTCCTGTGCCAGATCCAGATTCCAAATACGGAGACCCTTCCCACCCTCTTGTGCCAGATCCAGACCCCAAATCCTGCGACACTTCCCCCTCTCACACCCCCTGTGTCTGATCCAGACCCCAAATCCCAGAACACTTCCCCTCCCCACACCCCCTGTGCCAGATCCAGACCCCAAATCCTGGAATACTCCTTCTTCCTAAATCCCCTGTGCCAGATCCAGACCCCCAGTCTTGAGACTCTTCCCCTTCCCACACTCCCTGTACCAGATCCAGACCCAAATCCTTCCACCCACTGCTGGAACAATTCCTCTTCCTAAATCCCCTGTGCCAGGTCCAAACTCCAAATCCTGGAACACTCCCCCCTCCCACACCCCCTGTGCCAGATCCAGACCCAAATCCTGGAACACTTCCCACACCTGTGCCACAACCAGACCCCAAATCCTTCCACCCCTGGAACACTTCCCCTTCCTAAGTCCCCTGTGTCAGATCCAGACCCCAAATCCTTCTACCCCTGGAACATTTCCCCTTCCTAAATCCCCTGTGCCAGGTCCAAACTCCAAACCCTGGAACACTTCCCCTTCCTAAGTCCCCTGTGTCAGATCCAGACCCCAAATCCTGGAACACACACCCTGTGTCAGATCCAGACCCCAAATACTGAGACCCTTCCCACCCCCTCGTGCCAGATCCAGACCCCAAATCCTGGAATACTTCTTCTTCCTAAATCCCCTGTGCCAGATCCAGACCCCAAATCCTGGAATACTTCTTCTTCCTAAATCCCCTATGTCAGATTGAGACCCCAGATCCTGGAATGCTTCTTCTTCCTAAATCTCCTGTGCCAGTTCCAGACCCAAATCCTGGAACACTTCCCACACTCCCTGTGACAGATCCAGACTCAAATCCCAGAACACGTCCCACCCCCCCATGGCAGCCTGGCTCTGGGTGTGTGGGGCAGGACCCCCGGGCAGGACAGACATCCAGGACATCCAGGGCATCCAGGACAGTGTGTCTGCCAACCCCCCTTCCCTCTGGAATTCGGTGTCCCCTCCATCCCCCCCCCGGGGCTGCGGCTCCTTTGGAAGCCGCCCATCCCGGCACCGTGCCCGGGATCGGCTGTCCCAGGGCAAAGCTGCTCCTGCCCGTGCTCCCCCCGTGCCAGGACACTTTGTGCCACCTCCGTGCCAAGCGTTTCCCATCTGATCTCTGCCTGATTCGCTCCCCTGCCATGCGCCGGCGGGGAGACGCCTCTCCAGGCTCGTTCCTGGAAGCATGTTGGGATGGATCCCGGTCTGGCTCTGGCCAGGCTGCTCTTACTGGAAGTGAGGATCGCAGCCCGGGCACACGTGGTGTCTGCCCAGGGCCCTGGCACCTCCAGGAGTTCCCCTGGGGACGGGGGTTTGTCCCTTGGGATGAGCCGAGCTCTGCTCCCAGAGGGTGGTGCCGATCCCACACGGCTCCCACGGGATTTACTCCAACCCCACCCCCAAAGTCAGGCTCTTGGGAAGCTCTGCTGGTGCCTGGGGAACATCCTGTGTGCTCCTGACCCGGGATCTCCCGGGTGGAGCAGCTCCCTGCTCCGTGGGATCCAGCAGAGCCTCCCCTTTGCAGGCAGAGCATCCCTGACCCCTCATCCCCCTCCTGGGAACACATCCAGCCCTGGAGCACATCCTGATCTCCGCTGGAGAAGTGCCCGATGGAGAAACCAGGGAGCAGGGAGTGCCCAAGGTTCATCCCGGGTTCATCCCAGGCGTCCTCACATCCCTCAATCCACGGCCAGCTGAGGGGGGGGGAAGGAGTTCTGGGGCACGTGGTGCATTCCCAGCATCCCTGAATCCCGGCGTGGGGAGCCAGGAGGCTGCTCCAGGCGGAGGGCAGGGATGAGGGAGGGAAGGGAGTGTTACAAAACACGAGACCTTGGAAAGTTGGCGGGCACCACTCGCCCTTCCGGGGCCTTAATCCCCTCGTTAGCACAGGCCGTTAGCACAGCAATTAAGGACAAAACCCCGGCCCTGCAATGCAGGTCTGCGCCGGCAGGACATCCTGGGAATTCGGGCACTTCCCCAGGAGCTCAGGGCTCCGGGCTCAGGAGCGTTTCCCACCTTGGGCAGCTCGACGGGGCTCATTTCCAGGGAGAAGGGGCGTGTTTTCCTAGGAGGAAGGACTGGCTGGATGTCACCGAGCAGGGACAGATGGGAGTGGGCAAAAACCACTCCAGGAGCTGGGGTGAGGTCCCTGCTGCAAAGCTTGGGAAGTGGCAGCCAGGGAAGGAGAGCACGAGGCAGCTCCAGGAGCCACATCCAGGCTGGAAGGGCCAATGGATGGAGTGGAGGCTGCTGTTCCCAGCAGCTCCAGGAGCCAAATCCAGGTTGGAAGGGTTCATGGACACAGCAGATGCCGCTGTCCAGGCACAGCCAGATCCTGGTCCTGCCCCAGGAGCTGCTCTGGCCCAGCAGCACAATCAGAGGGACCTCAGGACAGCAGAGGGACCAAATCCCGGGAGCAGAGCCGGGATCTGGGATTTCAGGGATGCTGATCCCTGGGGTGTGGCCGTTTCAGACCCACATTTTGGGTCACCCTTGCGGTCACCACAGCTCTGTGCCCTGCAGGTGCCACCTCCCCCTGCCACCTCCAGCCTCCCAGCTGCTCTCCAGCTCCCCGTTCTCCACCCTGGATCAGCCCCCACCCATCCAGCACATCCCTCTTCCCCCACCCTTCAATCCTGACTCAGACAGCACTTCCCCCATCCTTTAATCCTGACTCAAACCCCTGCACTCAGGGCCGCAGACAACCAGCCTAATGGCCATTAAGTTCCCCTCCAGAATATCAGATTCAGCTCCCATCAATTTTCCTGCCTGGAGAGAACATTTTGCGGCGGAACCCGAGCGGCTCCGACAGCCCTGACGGCGCTTCCTTCTTTCCCCGGGAGCAGCTGCTCCCCCCAAAAAAAACCAAAAAACAACACGGCTCGGGATTTACTGACAGTTGGCAGCTCCAGAGAGTTCAGAGCCACGAGCCAGAGGATGTCACCAGCTCCTGTCACCCGTGGCAGGGAGGGAGGAGAGCAGGGAGCCGATTGAAAAAAACAACCCCGCGGCTGCCGCTCCAACCCTCCGGCTTTTTTCCGGCGCCCGCCCCCGTCCTGCTGGTGCTCCAGCCCTGCCCTGCCTGGTCGCCGGTGCCAGTCCCTGCTGGGCACTGGGAATGCTGCCCCGGTGACGCTGCGGCAGGGCCGGGCCGCAGGGAAACAGGGAGCAGATTTCCCTGGCAGCGGGAGCTGCGACACTGCCCGGCCGGTGCCACCCGCAACAGGTGGGTGGTGGCACGTTGGGGGCAGCAGGTCCTGCTGCCAGGCTGGGAGCAGGCAGGGAGCGTGGCTGCGGGCCCCCGGAGCAGGCCAGAGTCAGGGAATTATGGAATTGTTCAGCCTGGAAAAGGTGTCTGAGATCGAGCCCGGCCGCTCCCCCAGCGCTGCCAAGGCCGCGTCCCCAAGTGCCACATCCAGAGGGATTTTAAATCCCTCCGGGGATGGGGACTCCACCCCTGCCCTGGGCGGCTGTGCCAGTGCCTGACCACCCTTTCCATGAAAAAATTTTTCCCTGATATCCAGCCTCAAGCTCCCTGAGTCCGTCTCCTCTTCTCCCATCCCTCCTGGGGAGCCCTGCGGGTTGGATGTTCCACCCCTGCAGGTTGGAGGGATGATTCCGGGTCTCTCCCTTCCCCTCCCGGGCACTGGAGCCACGGGGAGCCACCCTGAACACATTCCCGAGCAGCCTCCCGGGGCTTCTCAGGGAAAAACGCGGGGATCTGGGCGTTCACTGCCTGCCAGGAGCAGGCTGGGGCTGCGCTTCCAGAGTCACCAGGGCAGGGATGCTTCCCACCCATCCCTTCGCCAGGACAACCATCCCCGCCGCCCGTCCCACACCCAGCCCTGCCCTGGCACCGCCAGAGCCACCCCGGAGCAACCCCTGGAGCAGATTTATGGAGCGTAACAACAGCCGGGAGAAAGCAGGAACGGCAGGAACGGCAGGATGGGAACCCAGCGCCGGGAAGCCCCAAATCTCCGCCAAACCCCCGCCCGGCGCTGCCGGAGCTCGATCTCATGTTGGACACGAGGCTCTGCACCAAAAACTGCCTCCGGCAAGCCCAGACTTCCCGAATTCCCTCCGCCGCGGCCGGGGCTCGCTGACACTCCCAGGGAGCTCCCAACTCTTCCCGAGGGGGGCTGGGAGTGAATTCCCACCGGCTCCTGCGTGGGGCGGCTCCGCGGCTCGTCCCGTTATCCCGGGGCTCATCCCGTTATCCCGGGGCTCATCCCGTTATCCCGGGGCTCCGTGGGATCCGCCCGGCTCCCGCCCAGCCCCCCACGGCTCCAGGAGGGACGAGGTGGCTCCGTTTCATCCCAAACTTTCCCTCAGCCGCCCCCTCTTCCCGTTTCCCGGAGCCAGGGGCGGGCACCCCCAAAGCCCCTCAGCGCTCGGGGTCTCCAGGAAGAATTCCCAAACCAGCAGCTTTGCAGCAGCTGCAGGAATTCCGTGATTTCTCCTTCTTCCCCAAACGCTCATCCCACAGTTGTTTTGGTTGTTTTTTTTTTTTTTAATCTAACAGCGATATTTCGGCCCAAAATCCCTTTTTTTCTCTCCTTTCCCCCCGCCGCGAGCTCTCAGAGCCCCCCGGGGGGGGGGGGGGGGAACCCCCCCCACCCCTCCGGACCCCCCGGCCCCGCACGGGGGTGGTTTTGGGGGCTCCGGCAGCGATTTGTGTCCCCCCTCCGCCACCAAACTTTGCCGGGAGCCCCCTCGATGCCCCCCCGGTGCCCTCCCGGTGCCCCCCGGACTCACCTGCGCTCCGGGCGGCGGGCGGGGGTCGCGCCCGCCCTGCCGCTCCCCGCGCCCATCCGGACCGGCCCCGCTCCTGTTCCCGATCCCGATCCCGATCCTGATCCCGCTCCCGGTGTCTCCCCAGCGCAGCCTTTTCCCCCCGGGCCGCGGGAGCGGAGCCGGCGGCGGCGCTTGCGGGGCCGGGGTTTGAATTCCTCCGAGCGGCCCTGATTGGGCTGCGGGAGGTGGGGACGGGATTTTGGGGGGGGGCGGAGTGTTGGGAATACGGGGTGGAGGGATGGGAGGGATGCGGGATGTGTGTGGGGGGATGGAGGGATGCGGGATATGGGGGATGGAGGGATGCGGGATATGGGGGATGGAGGGATGCAGGGGATGGAGAGATGGAGGGATGCGGGGGATGGAGGGATCAGGGATGCGGGGGATGGATGGAGGGATGAGGGATGCGGGGGATGGAGGGAGGGATGCGGGGGGTGTGGTACGGGGAGCGGGGGGGTTCGGGGGGGGGTGCAGCGACAGGAGGAGGGGGTGGGAAGCGTGCGGGGCTGGATGCGGGGGAGGTGGGAGCGCGGGGATGCGGGGGAGGGAGGGGAAGGTGGCGGGGGAGGGGATGGGATAACGTGGGGATGCGGGAAGGGGGTGGGGGATGGAGTGGCAGGGGTGTGGTACGGGGGGGGGGGGCGGATTTTAGGGATGCAGGGGATGTGGTGCCCTGGGGGAAATTTAGGGATACAGGGAATGTGGTACCCTGGGGATGCAGGGGGATGTGATACCCTCTGGGAAATTTAGGGATGCAGGAGGATGTAGTACCCTATTGGAAATTTAGGGATGCAGGGGATGTGGTACCCTATTGGAAATTTAGGGATGTAGGGGATGGGGTACCCTGTGGGTACAAGGGAATGCAGAGGGTGTGATGCTCTCTGGGAATTTTAGGGATGCAGGTGGGTGTGGTACTCTGGGGGTACAATGGGATGCAGATAATGGGGTGCCCTGGGGGAATTTTAGGGAGGCAGGGGATGTGATACCCTCTGGGAATGTTAGGGATGCAGGGGATGGGGTACCCTGGGGATACAGGGGGATGCAGAGGATGTGATACCCTCTTGGAATTTTAGGGGTACGGAGGGTGTGGTACCCTCTGGGAATTTTAGGGATGCAGAGGGCGTGGTACCCTGAGGGAGTTTTAGGGATACAGGGAATGTGGTACCCTGGGGGTACAAGGGGATGCAGAGGTGCAGGGATGCAGGGAAGTGTGGGGAGTGAGGGAATTCTGTGGGGTCAGGGAACTGGGAATTCCGGTGGTGCCGGGGGGGGCACAAGGAGTGAGTGGAGCTGTGGGGGGGGTGACGGCCCTGAGGGAGGGTTGGGGTGGATCCATCCCTCTGGATCCTTCCCTCTGGATGCACCCCTCTGGATGCACCCCTCTGGATCCACCCCTCTGGATCCACCCCACGGGGGTCACCTGTGGCCCCTGCTCCGGGTGGTGACACTTCCCACCTTGGCACAGGGGTCGAAATTCCTGCAAAATCCTTGTTTTCCAAGCTCCCTGACCCTGCAGAGTGGATCAAGCCTTTCCTGGGAGCTGGACCTGTGGGATGTGATCCCTAATCCAGCCCAAATCCCTCTCCAGCTCTCCCGGAGCCCCTTTAAGCCCTGGAAGGGGCTCCAAGGTTTCCCTGGATCCTTCCCTTCTCCAGCCTGGCCTTGGACACTCCCAGGGATGGGGCAGCCATAGCTTCTCTGGGAATTCCATTCCAGCCCCTCCCCACCCTCATTAGCCGAGAATTCCTTCCCAATATCCCATCTAAATCTCCTTTTGCTCTGAAGCCATTCCCTGTGTCCTGTCCCTCCATTCCTCATCCCAAATCCCTCTCCAGCTCTCCTGGAGCCCCTTTAGCCTCTGGAAGGGGCTCCAAGGTTTCCTCGGAATCTTCTCTTCTCCAACCCAGCCTTGGACACTTCCAGGGATGGAGCAGCCACAGTTTCTCTGGGAATTCCATCCCAGCCCCTCCCCACCCTCAGCCAGGAATTCCTTCCCAATATCCCGTTTAAATTCCTCCTCTTTCACTTTGAAGCCATTCCCTGTGTCCTGTCCCTCCATCCCTCATCCCAAATCCCTCTCCAGCTCTCCTGGAGCCCCTTTAGGCCCTGGAAGTGGCTCCAAAGTCTCCCTGGAGCCTTCCCTTCTCCAATGAACCCCCCCCAACTTGGCTCCATCCCACGTGGAATCATTTAGGCTGGGAATGGGAAGAGGTGCCACGTGGCCCTTGGAGCAGGGATCGGCTCTGACAGGGCTCTCCCTCCCCTATTAATTGGCTTCCAATTAGCTCGCTCTGCTAATTAGCCCTTGCTCTGGGCACAGCCCGAGTCATCCAGACATTTAAAAAAAAAAAAAAAAAAGGGAAAAAAAAAAAAAAGCCTGGAAAAGTGTTGCCGGGCGCGCGGCTTCGGCGTCTCCATGGCAACGGGAGAGCGCGGCCAAGGATGCGAGACATTCCCGGGAAAAACGGGACGTGATGGTGCCAAGGGAGACCGCGGGGCTCGTCCTCCCTCGGGGCAGAGCCGCGTCCCAACCCTCGGGATGAGAGACGAAGGGAGAGACCCCATGGAAGGGAAGGGAGACACGGATCCAGCCGCTGGATTCCCGTTTTCCAGGGAAAACTGAGCTCCGGGGAGACCTGGCTGCAACCAGAGCCTGTCGGGGGGTTGGGAGGGGTTTGGATCTCGCGTCTTTTCCCAGAGCAAATTCCCGGCGTGAGGGGGAAAGGATTCCATCCAAATCCCGCCGGGTTTTCAGTGGAAAACACCCCCCTGCATCCCTAAAATTCCCAGAGGGTATCACATCCCCTGCATCCCTAAAATTCCCAGAGGGTATCACATCCCCTGCATCCCCAGGGCACTGCATTCCCTGTATCCCTAAATTTCCCCCCACATCCCCTGCATCCCTAAAATTCCCCCAGGGTATCACATCCCCTGCATCCCTAAAATTCCCAGAGGGTACCACGCCCTCTGCATCCCTAAAATTCCCTCAGGGTACCCCTTCCCTTGCATTCCTAGAATTCCCCCAGGGTACCCCAATCCCTGCATCCCTAAATTTTCCGGAAAACGCTTCCCTGAAGTTAAAAAACGGGGGATGTTTTTGGAAGTTGTTCCTTCTCCCGGTTCCAAAGGGATGGAAATCCCATCAAACAGCTCCCGTTCCCAATCAGCAGCAGAAAGGAAAGGAATTCCAGCCAGTTTGGAGCATCCCAGGGAAAAGCAAAATGGACACCAAGGGCAAAATAAAATCCAGGGATTCCTCCCCCTTCCTCTGCCCAGGGTTGTTTGGAAAACCAAAACCGACTTGGGAGTGGCTCAGCTTTGAAGGGATAACGGGAATGTGCTGGATCCTGCCTCCCTGGGGCATTCCCAGCCTCTTCCAGGGGCATTCCTGGGATTCTTCCCAAAGCTTTCTGTGTCCTGCTGCCGCCAGATCGAGGTTTGAAGTGTGTTCCAGGTGGGAATCCTGTTCCTCTGGAGCGGGAATGCTGTGTCAGGATGCTCCTCCTTTTGCCTCCACACCCTTTGGATGTGGGGTTGGGAAGAGCAGAGCGCTTTTCCCTCCGGGAAGCAAAGTGCTGATGGAATCTGGGGCTGGTTTTTTAAGGATGCTCTCCCTGTCCTCCGGGTGATTCCGCAGTTTCAGGGGCTCCAAGGGGAGCAGGAGCACCTTCCAAACCTTGGAATTCCCAGAGCTCGGCCACGTGGCCGTGAGGGACCATCCCACCTATTCCTAAAGCTTCACTTGATGGAATCAGGGAATCATGGAATGGTTTGGGTTGGGAGGGACCTTAAAGCTCATCCAGGTCCAGCTCCTGCCATGGGACACTTTCCACTATCCCAGGGTGCTCCAACCTGGCCTTGGACACTTCCAGGGATGGGGCAGCCACAGTTTCTCTGGGAATTCCATCCCAGTCCCTCCCCACCCTCACAGTCAGGAATTCCTTCCCAATATCCCATCTAACCCTCCCTCTGGCACTGGGAAGCCATTCCCTTTTTCCTGTCCCTCCAGCCCTCATCCCAAATCCCTCTCCAGTTCTCCTGGAGCCCCTTTAGGCTCTGGAAGGGGTTTAAGGTCTCCTTGGAACCTTCCCTTCTCCAACCTGGCCTTGGACACTCCCAGGGATGGAGCAGCCACAGCTTCCCTGTGCCAGGAAGAGCCTCTCAAGGTGGAATTTCCTCCCTGTGCTTTCTGGGAAAACATGGGTGTGTGGGTGTGTGGGGGGGGGAGAAAAATGTTCTTAAAACATTTGCCTTAATTAAGCTTTTTTTTTTAAAATATATATATTTGGAGGGACAGTCACAGCCAGAAGAATCCACACATTCCCAATAACTCATCCCTCCAACAAGCCTGACTAAGCCCCAGGGAGAGCTCCCAGCGCTTGGATCTCATCTAAAAAAGGAGGAAAATCATCCTGGAATCTTTCCCTGCCCCCCCAAAAAAACCATCTCAGGGGGTTTGGTTGATGATTTGAGCACCTGGAGGGGCAGCTGCTGCTCCGTGGGGCTGGAGATGGAACCCAGCTCATCCAAAAAAACCCTTCACCCTCTAATGAGTTGTTCCTAAATGAGGGATTGGCACAGGAATTCCCTGGAGCTGGAGTTCCACGGGGAGAATTCCACCTGCTGAGGGCTGGGAAGGAGCAATTCCCCCGTGCCAGGAAGGCCAGGGAGGAGGAAATCCCTAAGGAATGACTTTGTGGGGCAGGAAGAGAGGAGCAAAGTGCATGGAGGGATCCCATCCCATTCCATCCCGATCCCATTCCAGCCAAATCGGGCTGAAAAGTGGGAAATGGCCAAAGAGGATCTTCAGGGAAGGGGTTTGGGCTGTGAAGAGACTCAAAATGTTCAAATCCCAACAGAACAGCCCTGAGCGCTTGGGGATAACAGGGGGGAAAAGTCCCTCCTTCCCAGTGGGAAATCTCATGGAATTCTGGCACTGTTTGGGTTGGGAGGGACCTTAAAGCTCCTCTCCTTCCACCCCCAAAACCTCAACCCCTTCCCCTGATTTTGCTGCTCAGCCCCCCCCATTCCAGCCTCAAATCCCAAAGGATTTTGCCTCAGGCTCTTCCAGGCACATCCCACATTCCAGAATCCCTTGAGTCACCAACTCCCCCTCCCGGCACCAAAACAGGGATGAGGAAAAAAGAGGGAAAACCCCGCCAGGTTTAAAGGGAAAAGCAGGTGGAGCCAGAGCTGGGAAACCCTTTTCTTCCCAGAGCTTGGAGGGGGGGAAAACTGAATCCCTGTATCCAGGTGGATCCCACAGTATCCAGGTGGATCCCATGGCATCCTGGTGGATCCCACGGTATCCAGGTGGATCCCACGGTATCCAGGGGATGAGGGGGAACAGGGAGACGCCTCCGGAATGTCAGAGCCGCTCCCGGAGCAGCTTCTGGCGCTGGAAAAGCAGTGAGTCACCATTCCCATGGCAACTCCGCTTCCCTTGGAGACATCCCGGGGTTGGGAGCCACCGGCAAGGACTGAGGAGTGCCTGGCACCTGGGAACCAGGGAATGGGAAAGGCGGGAAAGAACCCCCGAGCCCACGGAGTCCAATCATCCCCCAGCGCTGCCACGGCCACCCGTGTCCCCAGGGGCCACATCCACGGGTTTTTGGGGCACTTCCAGGGATGGGAACTCCACCCCTGCCCCGGGCAGCCCCTTCCAGAGCTTGACAACCCTTTCCATGAAGGAATTTTCCCTGATATCCGTCCTGACCCTGCCCTGGCACGGCTTGAGGTCGTTCCCTCTCGTCCCGTCCCTTGTTCCCTGGGAGCAGAGCCCGACTTCCCCCAGCTCCAACCTCTTTCCAGGGAGTTGTGGAGAGGGAGAAGGTTCCCCCTTGAGCCTCCTTTTTTCCAGGATGAGCCCCCCCAGCTCCTTCAGCTGCTCCAGCTCCATTCCCTTCCCCAGATCCACAATCAGCCCTGAGTGCTCCAGGATCTCCCTCACTATCCTGGGATTTATCCAGGGGTGTGATCCCACCTCCAGGAAACCCTTGGACACTTCCAGGGATGGGGCAGCCACAGCTTCTCTGGGAATTCCATCCCAGTCCCTCCCCACCCTCACAGCCAGGAATTCCTTCCCAATATCCCATCTAACCCTCCCTCTGGCAGTGGGAAGCCATTCCCTGTGTCCTGTCCCTCCATCCCCTGTCCCAGTTCCCCCTTCAGTTCTCCTGGAGCCCCTTTAGGCTCTGGAAGGTTTTTAAGGAATCCTTGGAACCTTCTCTTCTCCAACCTGGCCTTGGACACTCCCAGGGGATCCCTCTGTGTCCTGCTGAATGGCTCCAGCCAGGGGGTGAATCCATGGATCCCTCAGCTCTCATCCCACACATCCACTGCCCCCCCAGGGGCTCCATCCCAAAGCCAAGGGCTTCCTTTGGAGACAACTCAGCCCTGGATGCAGCTCCTTCCAGAGGGAGGGACCCAGAGCAGGGATGTCATTCCCACCTCCCAGAGAGGTTCCCCATCCCTGGAAGTGTCCAAGGCCAGGTTGGAGCAACCTGGGATAGTGGGAATTGTCCCTGCCCACGGTGGGGGGGGAAACAAGATGATCTTTAAAGTCCTTCCCATGCAAATCATTCCATGATTCCCTGACAGATCAAAGGATTTCTCAGGCACAGTTGGAAGGATTCGGGTCTGGAATGGTTTCAAACCCCTTTGGGATGTCCCAAACCATCCTCCCCAAGGAATGTGCTCAAGGAATGTGCCTGAATCCAGCCCTTCCCAGAGCTGAGCTTTGGGCCCAGCTCCATCCAATTCCCCTCTATGATCCCATGGAATAACAACTCCATGTCCCCTGAGCAGGAATCCATGAGCCAAGTGCCAGCCCTGGTGCTGAATCCCAAGATAACAACCCTTCCCCTGGATCCTGGGCTCGGCTCAGCCTCTGCCTCTGGAATTTGGGTCATTAAATCCATCTCCTGGGGGATGTCAGCAGGAACTGGGGGTTGAAATCCTCAGGATAAACCTCAAATTGTGCATTCCCACCCGGATAGAGCAGCCAAGGTGGGTTTTCCTGCTGGGAACAGCCGAGCTGAGGGTTTGGAGGGAGGTGAAAGGAGGGAAGGTGGTCCATGGGATGCTCCAAAGGGAACAGGGGAGTCCAGGAGTCACCAGCCCATGCCTGGGAAGCAAGACTGGAGCTCCCTGAATGCCCAAGGATGTTTTTGGAGCTGGATTCCCGGATCTTCCCTGATCTGGGAGCGAGGGCTCCACCAGTGAGCCCAGTTTTCCTGCTGGGATTCACCTCCTGGGAGACACAGAGAGCTCAGGTGAACCCCTCCCTCCCAGATTTAGGTGTAGAGCCGGGTTCAGATCCCAGATTTCGGGTGGGGATGCTCCCTCAGGGACAGCTGGCACTGCTTCCAGGACCTGGCATGGATCCCTGCCCAAATCCATGGAAACCCTTCCATGCAGAGCTCCCCGAGGGTGCCAGGAGCTCCAGCTGTGTGTGGGCTGGCTCTGGGCACAGACACTCACAGCAGCTCCTCTCCCTCCAGCAGATGCATCCCCGGATTTCACAGCTCGGGAAGAGCAGCAATTCCCAGCTGGGATCTTCGGGATGGTGCCAGGGCCGAGCTGGGAAGTGCAAAACAACTTCCCAGCCTTTTAGCAGCTGCCTCACACATCCCTCTTGGAGCCCTTCCCATTCCTGTGATATTCCACCTGCTCCCTCACTTTCCCATTCCTCACTCCACCTGTTCCTCACCTTCCCATTCCTGACACTCCACTTGTTCCATCCTCACCTTTCCCACTCCTCTGACATTCCATCTACTCCTCATCTTCCCATTCCTTACACTCCATTTGGTCCCTCACCTTCCCATTCCTCACTCCACCTGCTCCTCCTCACCTTCCCACTCCTGACATTCCACCTCCTCCTCACTTTCCCATTCCTGACACTCCATCTGCTCCTCCTCACCTTCCCACTCCTCTGACATCCCACCTGCTCCCTCACTTTCCCACTCCTGACACTCCATCTCCTCCTCACCTTCCCATTCCTCACATTCCATCTGTTCCTCACCTTCCCATTCCTCACTCCACTGCTCCTCCTCACCTTCCCACTCCTGACATTCCACCTGCTCCCTCCTCACCTTCCCATTCCTGACACTCTTCCTGTTCCCTCACCTTCCCACTCCTGACATTCCACCTGCTCCTTCTCACCTTCCCATTCCTCACTCCACCTGTTCCTCACCTTCCCATTCCTGACACTCCACTTGCTCCATCCTCACCTTTCCCACTCCTCTGACATTCCATCTACTCCCTCTTCACCTCTCCCACTCCTCTGACATTCCATCTCCTCCTTCACTTTCCCACTCCTGACACTCCATCTCCTCCTCACCTTCCCATTCCTTACACTCCATCTGTTCCTCACCTTCCCACTCCTGACATTCCACCTGTTCCCTCTTCATCTTCCCATTCCTGACACTCTTCCTGCTCCCTCACTTTCCCACTCCTGACATTCCACCTGCTCCTTCTCACCTTCCCATTCCTCTGACATTCCACTTGCCCCCTCACCTTCCCATTCCTCACTCCACCTGTTCCTCACCTTCCTCCCATTCCTGACACTCCACCTGCTCCCTCACCTTCCCACTCCTGACACTCCATTTGGTCCCTCATCTTCCCACTCCTGACATTCCACCTGCTCCCTCTTCACCTTCCCATTCCTGACACTCTTCCTGCTCCCTCACCTTCCCACTCCTCTGACATTCCACCTCCTCCTCACTTTCCCACCCCTGACACTCCATCTGCTCCTCCTCACCTTCCCACTCCTCTGACATTCCACCTCCTCACCTTCCCATTCCTCACTCCACCCGCTCCCTCCTCCCCTATCCCACTTTTCCCACTCCCCCTGCTCCTCCTCCCCACCCCACCAACCCCACCCAGCCTCAGCTGTGGCTCTCTGGTGACACCAGAAGCCACCACAATGTCCCCCCTGTGGAGACACCACCACACAAACCTCCCCCCCAGCCTCCATTCCCAAGCATTCCCGGCCATCCCACAAATCCAGCCTGACTCCAGGTGCAAAGTCCTGCTTGTATTTGGCTGGTAAAGTGCGAGGCAGGGACACAAGGCCTGGTGGTGGAGCTTGGACAGGACACGTGGCAGCTGAGAGTGGAAAAAAGGCCTTTCCAGGGCTGCTCCGAGGCCGCCGGAGGTGGGAATTAGACCTGGAACAGCCCCCTCCCGATTCCCACCTCGCTGGAATCCCGGGAAACGCTCCAGGCACGACGAAAGAAGGACCAGGACGTGTCTCTGAGGTGGAGCTCCACAAACCCTTGGACACAGCAAAGCACGGGGCAGGGAGGGCACACCCGCCCGGCTCCTCCGGGGATTTGGGATCACCGGGATCACCCGCTCTCCCCAAAAAAAGCCCCCCCAAGAGCCCCCAGCCTGGCTTCTTCCCCCCACAGTCCAGGAGGGCTGGGGCGAGTTCCGAGCTCCAGAAGGTCAGGAAGGCCCTGGATGCAGGGATTCCTCAGAGGACCTGCTCGGTGCTGGACGAGGAGATGTCCAGGAGCCTCCAGGCCGCGTAGGGATTGAGCTCGTCCTGGTCCCGGCACAGGGCCCACACGTAGAGCATCCTCAGCACCTTGTCCTGCAGGGAAAATCCCGGGATTAGCCAGGGCAGGGACACAGCTCCTGGCTCCCAGGCATGGGATCCATGTTTCTGATGGAGCTGGGGGGGCTCAGCCTGGAGAAAAGGGGTTCCCAGTTCCCAGTCTGGGGAAAAGGATCCACGTTTCTGATGGAGCTGAGGGGGCTCAGCCTGGAGAAAAGGGGCTCTCAGCTCCCAATTCCCAGTTCTGAGGGCAAAGGATCCATGTTTCTGATGGATCTGAGGGAGCTGGGGGGTCTCAGCCTGGAGAAAAGGGGCTCTCAGCTCCCAATTCCCAGTTCTGAGGGGAAAGGATCCACGTTTCTGATGGATCTGAGGGAGCTGGGGGGGCTCAGCCTGGAGAAAAGGGTTCCCAATTCCCAGTCTAGGGGGAAAGGATCCACATTTCTGATGGAGCTGAGGGAGCTGGGGGGGCTCAGCCTGGAGAAAAGGGGCTCTCAGCTCCCAGTTCCCAGCTCAGGGGGAAAGGATCCATGATTTTGATGGATCTAGGGGGCTCAGCCTGGAGAAAAGGGGCTCCCAGTTCCCAGTCTGGGGAAAAGGATCCATGTTTCTGAGGGAGCTGAGGGGGCTCAGCCTGGAGAAAAGGGACTTCCAATTCCCAGTTCCCAGCTCAGGGGGAAAGGATCCATGTTTCTGATGGAGCTGAGGGAACTGGGGGGGCTCAGCCTGGAGAAAAGGGGCTCCCAGCTCTCAATTCCCAGTTCTGAGGGGAAAGGATCCATGTTTCTGATGGAGTTGGGGGGCTCAGCCTGGAGAAAAGGGGCTCCCAATTCCCAGTTCCCAGTCTAGGGGGAAAGGATCCACATTTCTGATGGAGCTGAGGGAGCTGGGGGGGCTCAGCCTGGAGAAAAGGGGCTCTCAGCTCCCAGTTCCCAGCTCAGGGGGAAAGGATCCATGATTTTGATGGATCTAGGGGGCTCAGCCTGGAGAAAAGGGGCTCCCAGTTCCCAGTCTGGGGAAAAGGATCCATGTTTCTGAGGGAGCTGAGGGGGCTCAGCCTGGAGAAAAGGGGCTCCCAATTCCCAGTTCCCAGTCTAGGGGGAAAGGATCCACATTTCTGATGGAGCTGAGGGAGCTGGGGGGGCTCAGCCTGGAGAAAAGGGGCTCTCAGCTCCCAGTTCCCAGCTCAGGGGGAAAGGATCCATGATTTTGATGGATCTAGGGGGC
Source organism: Chiroxiphia lanceolata (assembly GCF_009829145.1). Lineage (NCBI taxonomy): Eukaryota > Metazoa > Chordata > Aves > Passeriformes > Pipridae > Chiroxiphia > Chiroxiphia lanceolata. Next base: position 2,362,544 of record NC_045663.1, read on the forward strand.
TCAGCCTGGAGAAAAGGGGCTCCCAGCTCCCAGTCTGGGGAAAAGGATCCATGTTTCTGATGGAGCTGAGGGGGCTCAGCCTGGAGAGAAGGGGCTCCCAGCTCCCAGTTCCCAGCTCAGGGGGAAAGGATCCATGTTTTTGATGGATCTGAGGGAGCTGGGGGGGGCTCAGTCTGGAGAAAAGGGGCTCCCAATTCCCAGTTCCCAGTTTGGGGGGAAAGGATCCACATTTCTGATGGATATGAGGGAGCTGGGGGGGCTCAGCCTGGAGAAAAGGGGCTCCCAGTTCCCAGCTCTGAGGGGAAAAGATCCACATTTCTGATGGATATGAGGGGGCTCAGCCTGGAGAAAAGGGGCTCCCAGCTCCAAATTCCCAGCTCTGAGGAAAAGGATCCACGTTTCTGATGGAGCTGGGGGAGCTCAGCCTGGAGAAAAGGGCTCCCAATTCCCAGTTCCCAGTTTGGGGGGAAAGGATCCTCATTTCTGATGGATCTGGGGGGGTTCAGCCTGGAGCAAAGGGGGCTCAGGGAGAACCTTCTCCCCCTCCACAACTCCCTGCCAGGAGGGGGGATCCAGGGGGAATCTCTTTTCCCAGAAAACACAAATCCCAGGACCTCAAGTCGCACCAGAGGAAGTTTAGCTTGAACATCAGGGATCCTGTTTTTTCATGGAAAGGGTCCCCACTCCTGGAAATTCCCAAAAAACCTGTGGCTGTGGCCCTTGGGGACATGGATTGATGATCCCAAAGCCCCTTTTTAACCTGAATAATTCCAGGATTCCTTTCCCTCCCACGGAGACTGTTCCTGTGATTTTCCTCTCTGCTTCCAACTTCCCTCTCTTGGAACTTCATCCCAAGATCAAAACTCGCCGAATTTCCAAAATTAGAACCAGGGTTCCCAAAAATCCCTGCCTGACACACATTAGGAGGCCCCACTGCCAAAAGTTGGATAAGACTTGACCTTGTTTTGGTTTTTTATTTTAAGCAGAAATTTCTGGGTTTTAAAATTGCCTGGGCTGGAACTTTCCATCAGATTTAGGATCTTTAGCTCTTTCCCTGGGAGCTGCATTTGGAAATATCAGGTATTTTAAAGCAAATTTTCTTTAATTTTTTGGAGTGTTTCAGATGATTTCGCTTCAGTTCTGCTCTGAAGTGGTAAAATCATCCAGATGTAAAATCATCCAGATGTTTTTGGGATGTGCCAGGAGGAAAAAGAGGGGATAAGAGAAGGAAAACACATCCACAACCATCCCAATGGATCTTTCCTGAGGATAAACCACTTGGATTAAGCTCAGGATGAAGTGGCTTGAATTGATTTAGTCACTTAAACTGATTTAGTGGAACCTGGATTTGGGTGGGTTTTTAAGATTTGGGGTTTTTTTCTGAGCTGGTGCTCTTATTAATGGGGAATATCTTAATCCTCAGTGGACAATTGCTCCATATATCCATGGAAAGTGGGAATTCTGGACCCCCCCAAAGGCAGATTTCTGCCAATCTGTCCTGAAATCTGGGATTTTAAAGAGATTCCCTTGACCCAGTTGTCCAAGGCCTCCTCTTCTCAATTTTCTGGGAACCTGAACAATTCCAAGCAGGCTAAAAATCCCAGGGGGAATTCCAAGCAATGTCTGTTTGGAGAATTTCCAGTTTGCAGCTGGAAGTTGTGGCTGCTCCAAAGCCCCCAAAGCCAATTTGAGGCAACCTGGGATAGTGGAAGGTGTTTAAGGATGAGCTTTAAGGCCCCTTCCAACCCAAACCATCCTGTGATTCCATGGATTTGAGGCTCCTCTTCCCCTAAAACGCCCCAAATCCCAGTCACCACCCAGGCTGCCACTTGATTAAAGCTCAATTTTGGTTTCCAGTGGAAGGTTTTAATGCATCTCCTTGATTTATTGCTGCCCCCAGAGAAACCAGACAGCCAACAGACTTTGATATCCTGTTCCATAATGATCCCATCAATATCCATCTCCCAGGAATGCACTAATTTAATGCCAGGAATCACTGGATCAGCTGTTCCTCCCCCTGCAGCCCCAGTGACAGGCTGTAAATCAGCCCAAGAATTCAAATTAATCCTTTTTTTTTTTTGCAAACTAAAGACAAGGGTTGCAAAAAAAAAAAAAAAAAAGCCAATATTTATTAAATGCCTGTATTAATCCCAAGGAAAACGAGCTGGGAACTGCCAGCTCCAGACATCTCCCTCATTAGCCATCATTAAGCTACTTAAATATTGCACAGGCACGAGGCAAGTTGGAGCTGTCTGGAGTGAAACTCCTGGGAATAAAGGTATTCCAGAGGCTCCTCTGCCATTAATTCTGGGAACAAGGATGTTCTGACAGCTTGACATCACTCCAGCCCCAGCTCCCAAGAGGTGCCAGGGATTTGCTCCACAAATCATTCCCTGCCCGAGGCTTCCCCAGGAACCACACAGGGTGTTAAATCCAATTTATGGATGGTGGAATTTCATGAAATTCCATGGAATTTCATGGAATAAGGGCTTGTGGGGCTTTATTTTGTGTGAAGCGTGGGGAGGCAGCAGCATCATTATTAATTTTATTATTGAGTGATTTTAATTGAGAGATTTTAATTGAGTGATTTCCCCCCAAACGACTTCAATCCAACCCCTTGTTCAGCAAAGGATTTTCCAGTGCCTTTTATGAGGGAAAAAAAAGAGGGAAAAAGAGCAGGATGAGGCTGTCCCAGACCCCACTCACCGGATTTCCTTCCACCACCTCCCCTTTGTGGTTCTTTATCACCATCACGACCTGAGCCTGGAAGGTGATGATCAAAACTGGTCCCTGCTCCATCATCTTCCCCATGGCCAACTGCAAGGAGAGGGAATTCCGTGAGAAAACTGGCAGATCCCGTCAGGAAATAAGGAAATCCCCTCAGAAAAACAGAAAATTCCATCAGAAAACTAGAAAATTCCCTCAGAAAACCAGAAAATTCCCTCAGAAAACTAGTAAATTCTCTCAGAAAACCAGTAAATTTCCTCAGAAAACTAGAAAATTCCATCAGAAAACCAGCAAATCCCCTCCGAAAATAAGCAAATTCCCTCAGAAAACTAGAAAAGTCCATCAGAAAACCAGTAAATACCACCAGAAAACTAGAAAATTCCATTAGAAAACCAGCAAATTCCCTCAGAAAACCAGAAAATTCCCTCAGAAAACCAGCAAGTTCCATCAGAAAACCAGCAAGTTCCATGAGAAAACCAGCAAATTCCTGTCAGAAAGCACACAAATCCCGCCAGAAAACCAGTAAATTCCATCAGAAAACCAATAAATTCCCTCGGAAAACCAGCAAATCCCAACAGTGCCCTGCGGGAGCCGCTCCGTGCCCACTCAGAACCCTCCGGAACGTTCCAGAACAGCAGCTTGGACTCTCTTCAGCCATTCCTGCCCTGCTCGACCTTGAGTCACGGCAGGAATGTCCATGATCCTGCCTGAATCCCCTGGGAATGTGCTGTTTGCCTTTAGGATTAGCCTTCCTTGATCCCATCTGCTGCTGAGCCAAGCAAAGGTGTCCCGAGAGCAAGGACACAAACCACAGACTTGGGCTCGAGCACACAATTCCAGGAGTTTTCCTTTCCAGAGTGGGATTCTCCCTTCCAGCAGTGGGATTCTCCCTTCCACAGTGGGATTCTCCCTTCCAGCAGTGGGATTCTCCCATTCACCAGTGGGATTTTCCCTTCCACCAGTGGGATTTTACCCTCCACCAGTGGGATTCTCCCTTCCAGCAGTGGGATTCTGCCTTCCAGAGTGGGATTTTCCCTTTCAGAGTGGGATTTTCCCTTCCACCAGTGGGATTTTGCCCTCCACCAGCGAGATTCTCCCTCCCAGCAGTGGAATTCTGCCTTCCAGCAGTGGAATTCTCCCTTCCACAGTGGGATTCTCCCTTCCAGAGTGGGATTTTCCCTTTCAGAGTGGGATTTTCCCTTCCACCAGTGGGATTTTGCCCTCTACCAGTGGGATTCTCCCTCCCAGCAGTGGGATTCTCCCCTCCAGCAGTGGGATTCTCCCTTCCAGAGTGGGATTTTCCCTTCCATCAGTGGGATTCTTCCTCCCATCATTGGAATTCTCCCCTCCAGCCCTGGGATCTGTCCCTGTGGGAGCAGAGCTGCCCAACCCCAGAGGCCAAACCCAGCAGTTAAAGCAAAAACGGTTGGATTTGATGACCTTGCAGGTGTTTTCCAACCTCAATGATTCCCAGAATATCCCTGCTGAGTTTAATCCAGGCCCCAAAGTGAAATCCCGGGACACTCACGTCGATGTTGTCGATGTCCAGGATCCTGGAATGGAACTGGAGCCCCAAGGCTTTGGCTTGTTGGATAGGATGAGCCAGCTGGCTGTAAGTCTAAAAGGAAGCAACAAAAAAACCCCCTTTGGAATTGTCCTGTCCCTGAGGAATTTCCATGCAGGGAGAACTAGCAAAAAACCAAAGGGAAGAGGGATCTGCTGGGATATTGCAGTGGGATATCCAAGGATATCAGGACTCTCCAAGCACCACCTTTCTGGGGCAGCTCGGGTGTCCCTGCAGCTTCCCAGCCTGTTTTTTGGGATCTCCCAAAGCCCTAAATAATTTTGGGAAGGTGCTGGATGGGTGTCTGGTAGCAAAGAGCTGCACCAGTGCTCCGGGGTTCCCCAAAATTCCCTTCTAAATCCCATTTTTCCCTGCCCAGGATGTGTGGACACCAAGGCATTCCCAATCCCGGGCAGACAGGGAGAAACAGTCTGGGATCTGGGTTGTTTTCCCAATTCCCAGCCAGCCCTGGAGGCAGCCCAGCATTCCCTGGCTCCTCTGAGGCACAGATGGATGGTTATTTATGGATCAGAACCCTCGAGAATGGTGAATCTCTCCCTGCTTCCAGCATTCCCGGAGCATTCCTGGCAGGAATCAAACAGCACCTCCCTCCCCCGCCAAGGACCTTCCGCCCTTAGAAACATCCCACAGGAATTTCAGGATTGGAGCCACGGAGCGGGAATTCTGAGGGCAGCAAATCCCAAAGCATCCCAGCTTGAGCACACAATTCCAGGAGTTTTCCCTTCCAGAGCGGGATTCTGCCTCCCAGCAGTGGGATTTTTCCCTTCCACTAGTGGAATTCCCCTTCCAGAGTGGGATTCTCCCTCCCAGCAGTGGGATTCTCCCTTCCACTAATGGAATTCCCCTTCCAGCTGTGGGATTCTCCCTCCCAGCAGTGGGATTCTCCCTTCCAGAGTGGGATTCTCCCTCCCAGCAGTAGGATTTTCCCTTCCACTAGTGGGATTCCCCTTCCAGAATGGGATTCTCCCTCCCAGCAGTGGAATCCTCCCTTCCAGAGTGGGATTCTCCCTCTCAGAGTGGGATTCTCCCTCCCAGCAGTAGGATTCTCCCTTCCAGAGTGGGATTCTCCCTCCCAGCAGTAGGATTTTCCCTTCCACTAGTGGGATTCCCCTTCCAGAGTGGGATTCTCCCTCTCAGCAGTGGGATTTTCCCTTCCACCAGTGGAATTCTCCCTCCCAGCAGTGGAATTCTCCCTTCTAGCAGCGGGATTCTCTCTTCCAGAGTGGGATTCTCCCTTCCATCAGTGGAATACTTCCTTCCAGCAGTGGGATTCTCCCTTCCACAGTGGGATTCTCCCTCCCAGCAGTGGGATTTTCCCTTCCACTAGTGGGATTCCCCTTCCAGAGTGGGATTCTGCCTTCCAGTAGTGGAATCCTCCCTTCCAGAGTGGGATTCTCCCTCTCTGAGTGGGATTCTCCCTTCCAGAGTGGGATTCTCCCTGCCAGAGTGGGATTCTCCCTCCCAGCAGTGGGATTTTCCCTTCCACTAGTGGGATTCCCCTTCCAGAGTGGGATTCTGCCTTCCAGTAGTGGAATCCTCCCTTCCAGAGTGGGATTCTCCCTCTCTGAGTGGGATTCTCCCTTCCAGAGTGGGATTCTCCCTCCCAGCAGTAGGATTTTCCCTTCCACTAGTGGGATTCCCCTTCCAGAGTGGGATTCTCCCTCCCACCAGTGGAATCCTCCCTTCCAGAGTGGGATTCTCCCTCTCAGAGTGGGATTCTCCCTCCCAGCAGTGGGATTCTCCCTTCCACCAGTGGGATTCTCCCTTCCACCAGTGGAATTCTCCCTTCTAGCAGTAGGATTTTCCCTTCCAGAGTGGGATTTCCCTTTCAGAGTGGGATTCTCCCTTCCAGAGTGGGATTCTCCCTTACATCAGCGGGATTCTCCCTTCCAGCAGTGGAATTCTCCCTCCCAGCAGTGGGATTCTCCCTCCCAGCAGTGGGATTTTCCCTTCCATCAGTGGGATTTGGGATAAACCCCCCCTACACATTTTGTGCTGCCAGTTTTATTCCAACGCTTTAATGATCCCAAACTCATCCTGTGGGATGACTCCCTTAAGAGGCTTTACCTCCAAATATCGGGAATATTCTCCCATTATCCTCCCCTCTCTTATTTTCCTGCTGATTCTGGACTTAAGAGCTTTAATTTCTAATTACAAGGCTCTGAAATGTTTGATTTTTGGGCTCAGGAAGCACAAGGAATCCTTCCAAAATCCTGCCTCTTCCAGCCCTCTGGTGGTGGGAACATGGAGGAGACTCGCTCCAAGAAATTCCAGTGGTTAATGGGACAGCAGGAATATTTTGAGGCCTAAAACACAATTATTTTGGGGCCTAAAACACAATTATTTTTGCCTAAACCACAATTATTTTAGGGCCTAAAATCCAATTATTTTGGGGCCTAAAATCCAATTATTTTGGGGCCTAAAACCCATTTATTTTGGGGCCTAAACCACAATTATTTTGGAGCCTAAAATCCGATTATTTTTGGGCCTAAACCACAATTATTTTGGGGCCTAAACTCCAATTATTTTGGAGCCTAAAATCCGATTATTTTGGATTCTACAGTCCAATTATTTTGGATTTTCCATCACAATTGTTTTGGATTTTAAATCATAATTGTTTGGGATTTTACATCCCAATGATTTTGCATTCTAACAGAATTATTTTGGATTCTACAGCCCAATTATTCTGAATTTTAAACACAATTATTTTGGATTTTACACACAATTATTTTGGATCCTACAGCACAATTACTTTGGATTCTACATCACAATAGTTTTGGATTCTAAATCCCAATAATTTTGGATTTTATATCCCAATTATTTTTGATTCTACATCCCGATTATTTTGGATTCTACATCCCAATTATTTTGGATTCTGGAGCACAATCATTTTGCAGGAGTGAAGCCCAGAACAAATCTCTATTTTCAGGCAAGGCTCTGCTTCCATGGAGTCAAATAATATAATATATTATATTATTATATATAATATATATACTATTATATTATATTACTATATAATATATTATTATATTTACTACATAAATCCCCTCTCAGCCTCTTCTCCAGGATAACCAGGCCCAGCTCCCAAGCCAAAAAAAAGCCCAATAAACCCATTTCCAAGGGAGAATCCCCCCCTTCCCAGGACATTTCCAGGAGCTCCACTCACGGCCTCGTAGCACCAATCCTTGAGGATCTCGAGCTCCCCAGATATCAGAGCCTGGGAAAAGGGAATAAAACAGGAACATTTTAACACAGGGGGGAAATAACCAGCAATTCCAGCAGCAAAACACCCTAAATCCAAGGAAAACAGGAGTTTCAAAGAGGAACAGGAATAAGGACTTCAAAAAACACACATGAACTGAGTCCAATAAATCCAATAAATTTCCAGGATGTAGCTCCTAAACCTTCCTGGTAAACTTTCCTGTTGAATTTCCCATTAAAACTTAAAAAAAAGTCCCCAGAATTCCCATTCCTGGGGAATCCTGAGGGATGGGATCAAACAGAAGCAGGAGGGACACGCCAGGAGTCGGATTGAGAAGTTTTCAAGGCTGTGAAAAATTCAGGGCCTGGAACGACCAGATTCCACTGGAAACTCCTGGGAAAGGCTTGTCTTTGAGAAACCTCTGGAATTCCTGACAAAACCCCTGGAATTCCTGAAGAAACCCCTGGAATTCCTGACAAAACCCCCACTGGGAATTCAGCAGACACCAAAAATCAAGTTGTTTACAGGTGGGAAAGGGTGGTTTTTAATCCAGTGCTTTATAAATTGCAAACTGGCAGGAAAAATTCCTTCTCCAAGAGCCAGGAGCAGGTTTTTCCCAACTTTTCCCTGGCACTGTGAGGAAGAGCAGATTCCCAGAGAGCTCCCTCTTATCCCTGAGCCATCACATCCCAGGAAGTCACACAAGGACAGGAGGGACAAAGCCCTGGTTGGGATCTGGTTTTATTCCTCAGATCAGTTTTAATTCCCCAGATCAGTTTTTACTCCTCAGATCAGTTTTTATTCCTCAGATCAGTTTTTATTCCTTAGTTTTTATTCCCCAGATCAGTTTTTATTCCTCAGATCAGTTTTTACTCAGATCAGTTTTAATTCCCCAGATCAATTTTTATCCCCAAGATCAGTTTTTATTCCCCAGATCAGGTTTTATTCCCCAGATCAGTTTTTATTCCTTAGTTTTTACTTCTCAGATCAGTTTTTATTCCCCAGATCAGTTTTTATTCCTCAGATCAGTTTTTATTCCCCAGATCAGTTTTACTCCTCAAATCAGTTTTTATTCCTCAGATCAGTTTTTATTCCCCAGATCAGTTTTTATTCCCCAGATCAGTTTTTATTCCTTAGTTTTAATTCCCCAGATCAGTTTTTATTCCTCAGATTAGTTTTTATTCCACTGACCCTGCTGTTCTCCCTGAGTCCCAGATCCTTTTGGCATGCCCCAAATTCCTTCCCTTTATCCATTTTTTATCACCCCCTTCCCTTTGATCCCTTTGATCCCTCTGATCTCACGTCATTTCTCAGGGCAGAGGATGATTTGCTGTTTTCCAGGCCAGAAAAAGAATTTATTAGTCTTTTAAAAATAATTAAATATTCTGAGATAATTTTCTTGTTTTCTGAGGGAATTTTCTAGTTTTCTGAGGGAATTTACTGGTTTTCTGAGGGTATTTTCTAGTTTTCTGATGCAATTTATTGGTTTTCTGAGGGAATTTACTGGTTTTCTGAGGGAATTTTCTGGTTTTCTGAGGGAATTTACTGGTTTTCTGAGGGAATTTACTGGTTTTCTGAGGGAATTTTCTGGTTTTCTGAGGGAATTTTCTGGTTTTCTAATTGAATTTGCTTATTTTCTGGTGAAATTTATTGGTTTTCTGAGGGAATTTACTGGTTTTCTGGTGGAACTTGCTGGTTATGTGGGCTCCAACTTCCTTTCCCAAGGATGTTCGAGGAGCGAATCCCGTCCCGCCTTTTCTTTTGGGCGACGGGAAAAAATGAAAGAACGAAGGAAAAAAAGTAAAAACAAAGTAAAAAAAGGGAAAAAAATCCAAGGAATGCTTTTTCCCCCTCACCTCCAGGACGTTGGGGATGATGTCCCGCTCACACTGCTTCAGGAAACGATCCTTGTCGAAGGAGGGATCCACTTTGAGGATCTCCGTCAACACCTCCGACATCTCCGTCTTGGAGAACAATCCACCTGGGAAAACAAGGCAGTGGCACAAAACCAGCCCCGGGGGGAACAACTCCAGGCTTTAAGTTAAGCCTGAGATTTATCCCAGAGATTTATCCCAGGCTTAACTTGTCATCTCAGAGCCCTTCTGATCCCTGAGTGATCCCGGAGAACGATCCAGGCAAAACGCGTGGAAAACACGTGGAAAATGCTGGAAAGCTCCAGAATTTGTCCCAAAAGGTGGGAAATGGCACAAGGAGGAGAAGAGCCAGAGGCAGGGGGAGCTCAGGGAGGAGCTGTTACCTATCAAGTCGGTGACTTTGTCGGTGACGGCGCGGGACGCTCGGATGAAGGCGTTGTCGCTCTCGTCGTACTTCATCTTCATCTCAAAGAACCCTGCCAGGAGAGCAGAGAGAGCTCAGAGCCCATCCTGATCCAGGAAAACTGCCAGGGGTTGGGAATCAGAGCTCCCAGTTCCCTCCTCAATCTCCTGGCTCGCAACAGGCACCGACCGTGAGGGACCTTTCCCATCGTCCTCCTTCTCAGCTCCCAAGAATTGGTTCTCAGCTCCCAAAACCTGGTTCTCAACTCCCAAAAACTGGTTCTCAACTCCCAAAAATTGGTTCTCAGCTCCCAAGAATTGGTTCTCAACTCTCAAAAACTGGTTCTCAACTCCCAAGAATTGGTTCTCAACTCCCAGGAATTGGTTCTCCTGCTTCAGCTGCCACTAACTTTGGGAGCTTCTGGAAGATTTGCAGGCAGAAAACACACCAGAAAACTGCCCTACACCAGGAACAGTCTGATTAAATCAGGAATAGTCTGATTAAATCAGGAATAGTCTGATGACACCAGGAACAGTCTGATTAAATCAGGAACAGTCTGATGACACCAGGAACAGTCTGATTAAATCAGGAGTAATCTGATTACACCAGGAATAATCTGATTACACCAGGAACAGTCTGATGACACCAGGAACAGTCTCACCCCTCGATTCAGTGCCCTACAAGGAGCAGGAAATGTGAAAATCACCCCAGAAAGTTTCACCAGGGGTGGAAAATCATAGAATAGACCTTAAACTTGGCCAAATTTTTAATAAAACAGCCCCACATCAGTGAGGGTGTAGTTTTTAAGCAGCTCCAAGTGCTTCTCAACCTCACTGAGGGAAGAAGCCAAGTGTGTCCTGGTTCCAGGAGGAAAACTCTGCAGAGGAAAAATCCCAAGGGCAGAAAGGGGCAGGGGGGGACCTAAAAAAACCCAGATATTGAAGCAAACAGGGCATTGCTGCAGCAAATCACGGCTCTGGGCACCATCAGAGGGATCAGACCCACAGAAGGGATAACAGGCCCTGCAGGGAAGTTCTTCAGTTAAAAATGGGAATTATTCCCTGGAGGATTCTCCTGCCAGGAACATGGAGTGTTCTCAGAGTGGTACCTGAAGGCAGAGCCTGGGGCAGCTGCAGCTCAGCCTGGACTCAAAACCTGCCTTGGAAAAATGCCTGAAGCCTAAAAAAAACCACCCTCAAGCTCGGGCAGATGGCTCAGGACTGGAGGAGGGGGAGTTTGAGGAGCACCTCTCCTTGGAAAGCCTAAAAAATGGGATGTAAAACCCACTCCTGGACACTTCCCAAGGAGCTCTGCTTCAAAAGCTGGGAAGAAACAGGATGTGAAGTTAATTATGTTGTACTTTCACACGATCATTTGGTTCCTCAACAAATCTTTTCCCCCCTGGCACTGCCAGGGATGGGTTTGATTTGTTGAAGGGTTCTGGTTTTAGGGCTTTTTCTGCCTCTCAGAAACATGAAATCCCTAAATAAACTACCCAGAGATATTCACAATTTTTAAGGTTTTGCAATAAAAACGGGAAGGAGGCAAAGTCCCAAATATTCCAGAGATCTGGGCAGGGGCCAACAGAAACCAGATTTCAGGATCAGGGAATCCCAGAGTGGTTTGGCTTGGAAGGACCTTAAAGTTCATCTCATTCCAAACCCTGCCATGGGCAGGGACATCTCCCACTATCCCAGAGTGCTCCAACCTGGCCTTGGACACTTCCAGGGATGGGGCAGCCACAGCTTCTCTGGGAATTCCATCCCACCTCTCCCCACCCTCACAGCCAGGAACTCCTTCCCAATATCCCATCTAAATGTCCCCTCTTTCACTTTGAAGCCATTCCCTGTGTCCTGTCCCTCCATTCCTTGTCCCAAATCCCTCTCCAGCTCTCCTGGAGCCCCTTCAGGCCCTGGAAGGGGCTCTCAGGTCTCCCTGGAGCCTTCCCTTCTCCAACCTGGCCTTGGACTCTTCCTGGGATGGGGCAGCCACAGCTTCTCTGGGAATTCCATCCCAGTCTCTCCCCACCCTGTTGATTTATAAGGATTCTCCTCAGCTCCAGGCCAGACCTGGTGCCCTCTCCTGCCCTCTCCCTGCTGCTGGATGTGCCCTTCCAGCCTCTTCCCAGAGGGAAAAACGGGACAAAGAAAAGCTCAGTTCTTTTGGAAAACAGGTTTTGGTGCCTCCAGGGACTGATCCAGCAGGAGGGGCTTGAACACAGATGGAGCAGCTTGGAAAAGCTGCAGAGCTGTCAACTCTTCCCCCCCCCTTCCCATTCACACCACTCCCAGCAGCAGCTCCAACCCCTTCCACAGGAAGGCTGGGAATTTGGGATTTGCACAGATGGAATGTGTCCCACACCAGCAGGAATCAGGGCTGGGAAAAAGAAGGAAGCTCCAGCTTTGCCTCCGAGCTCTTGAACACTCACTGTTGAAAACCACGTTGTTGTCCTTGAAATCTTTCCACTGCTGGTACCACTTGGAGTCTTTGTGCAGCACCATTCCCATGGCCTCCCTGGAAAGGGCAGGAAACAGGGATAAAACATGGAGACAGGGGAGAAAATTAACTTACAACAGTGGGAGAACAAAGAGGAGGAACATCCCTGAGCCCTGAACAGAAGTGAGGAGACACAGCAGTGATAAGCCCATAAATTATACACCAGATAAATTGTAACCCCATAAATTAATTAGAATTAGAATTCTAAGCAAATTAGAACCCCATTAATTAATCAGACACCCCATAATTGGTACAGCAGGGAAATAATACACCACATAAATAATAATTGACTTAAGAGGGTTGAGGTAGCAGGGAAAGCAAAGGAGCTCAGGCTCAGTCCTAATTCCAAGCCTAAATCCACGTGGAGATGTTAAAACCGACAACAAAACACATGCCCAAGTCAAAATTTGATCTTTGACCATTAAATTTATAATTTTCAAGTGCCCACTTTCACTCTGGGAAGACTCAGGATCAGCAGCTCTCGCTGGGAATGTGCTCCAGGAGCTCCCTGCTCTCCCCCCAAAGCCTCATCCAGCTCCTGGATTTTAATCCCTGTCTAGTTTGGAAGGTTTTTATTCAATTAGACACAGAAATATCCACCCCAGATGAGCCCAATACCTACTCATTGGCCTCAAATATCCTCTCCTCTTTGATCCTCTCTCCGGAATATTCCGTCCGTTTTCGGAGCCGCTCCGGACGTTTGTAGGGCCCAGTTTGCCCCAAAACACTTTCATCGATTTCCTTCTTAACAGTTTCTACTCCCTGGAAGGAAAAGAATCCCTGTTAAATTCCATTTATTGCCCCCCCCCCCTCACCCTTCCCAGAAAGTGCCCCTGGAGCTTCCCTTCTCCAACCCGGCCTTGGGCACTTCCAGGGATGGGGCAGCCACAGCTTCTCTGGGAATTCCATCCCCACCCTCACAGGGAGAATTCCTTCCCAATATCCCATCTAAATTTCCCCTCTTTCACTTTGAAGCCATTCCCTGTGTCCTGTCCCTCCAGCCCTCATCCCAAATCCCTCTCCAGCTCTCCTGGAGCCCCTTCAGGCCCTGGAAGGGGTTTAAGGAATCCTTGGAACCTTCTCTTCTCCAGCCTGGCCTTGGACACTCCCAGGGCTGGGGCAGCTTTTAGGTGACACCAAAACACACAAACCCTGAAACATTTTCCACCAAATCCGAGCTTTGGGACAGAGCCAGTCTGAGGGACTGCCAGACCTGCCAGGGCAGTGCCAGACCTGCCAGGGGAATGCCAGACCTGCCAAGGGAATGCCAGACCTGCCAGGGGAATGCCAGACCTGCCAAGGGAATGCCAGACCTGCCAGGGGAATGCCAGACCTGCCAAGGGAATGCCAGACCTGCCAGGGCAGTGCCAGACCTGCCAGGGGAGTGCCAGACCTGCCAAGGGAATGCCAGACCTGCCAGGGGAATGCCAGAGCTGCCAAGGGAGTGCCAGACCTGCCAGGGCAGTGCCAGACCTGCCAGGGCAGTGCCAGACCTGCCACCACACCCGGGAGCCGCGGGTTTAATTTCAGCCCTGGTACAAACTCCCCCCTGGCAGCTCCCGCATTCCCACTGGGAATGTGGGGAAAAAAGTGGGAATTTCCCACCTAGACCTGGGCTCTTCTGAGTCACACCCAGAGCAGCTCTTGGAGCAGCTCCTGGGGGCACAAAGGGATTTTTTGTTACAGAGCTTTCCCCAGTGTGAGGTTTCGTTTAACGGACGGGAATTCCGTGGCCCAGGATATCGTGGGGTTGTGATTTTCCAGGCCATTCCTGAGGCCTGGATTCCCGGGAATTGTGTACCTGAGAGATGGCTTTGAAGGCTGCTGTCCTGCCCAGCTTCTCCCCTCCCTTGGTGACGGACTCAGCCGATTGTTTGGCCGTTTTTGCCGCTTCTTCCACGCCCTCCTTGATCCGGCGGCCGAGGTCGCTCTTACTGACCTCATCCAAACTCTGCCAAAAAACAGGGAAGGGGAAGGTCAGAGCAGCTCCTGCCATTCCTTGTCCTCATCCCGATCCATCTCCAGCTCTCCTGGTGCCCCTTCAGGCACTGGAAGGGGTTTAAGGTCTTCTTGGAGTCTTTTCTTCTCCAGCCTGGCCTTGGACACTTCCAGGGATGGGGCAGCCACAGCTTCTCTGGGAATTCCATCCCAGTCCCTCCCCACCCTCCCAGCCAGGAATTCCTTCCCAATATCCCACCTAACCCTGCCCTCTTTCACTTTGAAGCCATTCCCTTGTCCTGTCCCTCCATCCCTTGTCCCAAATTCCTCTCCAGCTCTCCTGGAGCCCCTTCAGGCACCAGAAGGGGTTTAAGGTCTCCCTGGAGCCTTCCCTTCTCCTTGGACACTCCCAGGGCTGGGGCAGCCACAACTTCTCTGGGAATTCCATCCCAGCCCCTCCCCACCCTCAAAGCCAGGAATTCCTTCCCAATATCCCATCTATCCCTGCCCTCTGGCACTGGGAAGCCATTCCCTGTGTCCTGTCCTTCCATCCCTTGTCCCAAATCCCTCTCCAGCTCTCCTGGAGCCCCTTCAGGCCTTGGAAGGGGCTCCAAGGTTTCCTTGGAATCTTCTCTTCTCCAACCCAGCCTTGGGCACTTCCAGGGATGGAGCAGCCACACCTTCTCTGGGAATTCCATCCCAGTCCCTCCCCACCCTCACAGCCAGGAATTCCTTCCCAATATCCCATCTAAATTTCCCCTCTTTCACTCTGAAGCCATTCCCTGTGTCCTGTCCCTCCAGCCCTCATCCCAATCCCTCTCCAGCTCCCCTGGAGCCCCTTCAGACCCTGGAAAGGGCTCTCAGGTTTCCCTGGAACTTTCTCTTGTCCAGGTGAACCCCCCTCAGTTCTCCCAACCTGGAGAATCCCAGATCCCAGGACGGTTTGGGTTGTGGGCAGGGACACCTTCCACTACTCCAAGTTGCTCCAAACCCCCTTCCAACCTCAGCTACTCCAAAATTCCCAAAGTTCACCAGATATATCTTTAAAAATCTGGGAATTTTCACCAGATATATCTTTTAAAAAGTGGGAATTTTCCACCTGGAACTGGGTTCTTCTGAGTCACACCCAGAGCAGCTCCTGGGGCCAAAAAGGGATTTTTTTTATAGAGCTTTCCCCAATCTGAGGTTTTATTTAATGGATGGGAATTCTGTGGCCCAAAATATCGTGTGGTTGTGATTTTTCCAGAGTTATTTTAGGCAGGAATATTCTGGAAAACGCATCCAGTGCCCCCTCTGAAATCCAGGGTGATTCCTTGCTGGGAAAGGTCTGGATGGAAGAGATGCCAGAGGCAGAAATTGGAATTGGAATTGGAAGAGATCCGAGGCAGAAATTGGAATTTAAGGGGCTTTAAACATCAAATAAAAGGCTCCAAAAAAAGCTCAGTTTGTTCCTAATTTAGAAAATCAACCACTTGGCACCGAGGGAGGGGGAAAAAAAAAGGTGATAATTCAAATTACACCCAAATCTCCCACTTAAAAGCTGAATTTCCACAGGGAAAGGTCCTTTTACCTCTTTGACTGTCCCTGTTATTTCTTCAAGTTTCTTTTTAATCACTTCTGAGGTTTTCACTGTTTCGGATTCGATGGTTTTCTGGGGGGAAAAAAAACAACATGAGGACCAAAAACCCCTCAAAAGCAGTTTAGCACAGAATAAAATCCTATTAAAGGTGGAAGTGAAGGCAAAAAAATTCCATTTTAGGGGCTCCTCACTTGAGCCACCAGCTCAGTTTGGCAAATAAGGTTTACAGCTCTCAAACCCAACTGTTTAATGTCAAATTTAATGTCACATTTAATGGTAAATTTAATGTCAAATTTAATGTTAAATTTAATGTTAAATTTAATGTCACATTTAATGGTAAATTTAATGGTAAATTTAATGCCAAATTTAATGTTACATTTAATGCCAAATTTAATGCTAAATTTAAAGTCAAATTTACTGTCAAATTTACTGTTAAATTAAATGCCAAATTTAATGTTAAATTTAATGGTAAATTTAATATCAAATTTAATGGTAAATTTAATGATAAGTTTAATGCCAAATTTAATGTCACATTTAATGTTAAATTTAATGTTAAATTTAATGCCAAATTTAATGTAACATTTAATGTCACATTTAATGCCAATTTAATATAAAATTTAATGTTAAATTTAATGCCAAATTTAATGTCAAATTTAATGGTAAATTTAATGTCACTTTTAATGCCAAATTTAATGTCACATTTAATGTAGAATTTAATGTTAAATTTAATATCAAATTTAATGTCACATTTAATGTAGAATTTAATGTTAAATTTAATATCAAATTTAATGTCACATTTAATGTAGAATTTAATGTCACTTTTAATGTCAAATTTAATGTAAAATTTAATGTAAAATTTAATGCTAAATGTAATGTCAAATGTATTGTCAAATTTAATGCTAAATTTAATGTAGAATTTAATGTCAAATTTAATGCCAAATTAATGTCAAATTTAATATCAAATTTAATGGTAAATTTAATATCAAATTTAATGTCACATTTAATGTTACATTTAATGTCAAATTTAAAGTAAAATATAAAATTTAATGCCAAATTAATGTCAAATTTAATGCCAAATTTAATGCTAAATTTAATATCAAATTTAAGATCAAATTTAATGTCACATTTAATGGTAAATTTAATATCAAATTTAATATCAAATTTAATGTCACATTTAATGGTAAATTTAATGCCAAATTTAATGTCATATTTAATAACAAATTTAATATCAAATTTAATATCACATTTAATGCCAAATCTCCATCAATTTTCCCGAGTTTTTCCCAACCCATTCCCGAAATTCCCACTTTTCCACCCAGTCTCACATATTCCCATTCCCGAAATTCCCACTTTTCCACCCAGTCTCACATATTCCCATTCCCGACATTCCCACTTTTCCACCCAGTCTCACATATTCCCATTCCCAACATTCCCACTTTTCCAGTCAGTCTCACATATTCCCATTCCCAACATTCCCAATTTCCCAGCCAGTCTCACGTATTCCCATTCCCGAAATTCCCAATTTCCCAGCCAGTCTCACATATTCCCATTCCCGAAATTCCCACTTTTCCAGCCAGTCTCACATATTCCCATTCCCGACATTCCCACTTTTCCAGCCAGTCTCACATATTCCCATTCCCGACATTCCCACTTTTCCCGGCCGGTCTCACGTATTCCCATTCCCGAAATTCCCACTTTCCCAGCCAGTCTCACGTATTCCCATTCCCGACATTCCCACTTTCCCAGCCAGTCTCACATATTCCCATTCCCAACATTCCCACTTTCCCAGCCAGTCTCACGTATTCCCATTCCCGACATTCCCACTTTTCCAGCCAGTCTCATATATTCCCATTCCCGACATTCCCACTTTTCCAGCCAGTCTCACGTATTTCCTCCGGGCCTCCCTCAGCGCCTCCGACTCCTCCAGTTTTTTGGCCTCATCCCGGAATTTCCGGATGTTTTCCTTCATCTCCTTGTTCTTGGCCAACTCCTGTTTGATGTTCTCCACGAAGCCCGAGATGAAACCTTTCCTTCCTCCCGAGGAGGAGCACCTGGACTGGAAAAAAATCGGGATTTTGGGATAACTGGGAGGGTTAAGGGGTAAAATAGGGACTGGGGAGTGTTGGAAAATTGAAATCTGGGGGGGAAATTGTCCATTTTTGGGGGGAATTGTCCATTTTTTTCCTGTTGTTTTGATTTTTTGGGGGGATTTTGGTGTGGAATTAATGTGGATTTTAGGGAGAATTAAATTGAATGAAGTAATAAAATAAATAAAAGTAGGTAATAAAGGGATAAACAAGTAAATAATAACATCAATAAATTAAATAAAAGAATAAAATAAATAAAAATAGGCAATAAAGGGAATAAACAAGTAAATAATAAGGAGAGAAATAAATAAAATAATAAAATAAAAATAGATAGGTAATAAAGGGATAAACAAGTAAATAATAACATCAATAAATTAAATAAAAAAATAAAATAAATAAAAATAGGTAATAAAGGGATAAACAAGTAAATAATAAGAATATCAAAAAATTAAATAAAATAATAAAATAAATAAAAATAGGGAATAAAGGGAATAAACAAGTAAATAATGAGGATAGAAATAAATTAAATAAAATAATAACATAGAATAGATAAATAATAAAGGGAATAAACAAGTAAATAATAATATCAATAAATTAAATAAAATAATAAAATAAATAAAAATAGATAGGTAAGAAAGGGAATAAACAAGTAAATAAAAAGGATAGAAATAATTAAATAAAATAATAAAATAGAATAGATAAATAATAAAGGGAATAAACAAGTAAATAATAATATCAATAAATTAAATAAAATAATAAAATAAATAAAAATAGATAGGTAAGAAAGGGAATAAACAAGTAAATAAAAAGGATAGAAATAATTAAATAAAATAATAAAATAGAATAGATAAATAATAAAGGGAATAAACAAGTAAATAATAAGAATATCAATGAATTAAATAAAATACAATAAATAAAAATAGATATGTAATAAAGGGAATAAACAAGTAAATAAAAAGGATATAAAGAAATAAAATAAATAAAAAATAAAGTGAATAAATAAGTAAATAATAAGGACAGAAATAAATTAAATAAAATAATAAAATAAAGTGAACAAACAATAAAAAAAAAATTATAAATAAATAAAATAAAATTAAAATAATAAAGTGAATAAACAAGTAAATAAAAATAATATAAACAAAGTAAAAAAATAAACATTGATAAATAATAAAGTGAATAAACAAGTAAATAAAAATAAATTAAATAAAATAATAAAAATAAATAATAAAGTAAATAAACAGATAAATGAAATAAAATAAATTAAATAAAATGTTAAAATAATAAAAAATGGATAAATAATAAACAGATAAATGAAATATAATATAAATAAATGAAATTATTATTAAAAATAGGTAAATAATAAAGTGAATAAACAGAGAAATAAAATATAATATAAATAAATGAAATAAAATTATAAAATAATAAAAATAGAAAAAGTAAATAGAGATAAATAAAATAATATAAATAAATGAAATAAAATTATAAAATGATAAAAATAGATAGATAAAATATAAATAAATGAAATAAAATGATAACATAATAAAAATAAATAAACAATAAAGTAAATAAACAAATAAATAAAATCCAACAAATAAGTAAATTAAAACAATAAAATTAAATAAAAAGGAAAATGGAGCTGATAACTGAAAAAAACAAGCAGGTGACCTTCCAAAGAGCCAGAATTCCCAGATATTTCCTGGAATCACGGGACAGTTTGGGTTGGAAGGGCCCTGGTTGCTCCAAGCCCCCTTTCAACCTCAGCCACTCCAAAATTCCTGGAGTTTATTGGACACATCTTAAAAAAAACCTGGGAAATTTTCCACCTGGACCTGGTGCTTCTCCACCTCCAGCTCAGGATTCCAAAGGGAAACCACTCTGGAGCTTGGAATTCCATCGATTCCGGCCTCAACCAACCTGGGGGGTGTCCAGGGCGGGGCCGCGGATCCCGTAGACATTCCTGGGAAAGGCAGCGATGGGAGAACGTCTGGAAAAGAGCCACAGGCCCCCCAGGAGACACTTCTGCAAGGAAAACATTCCAGAGGTCAGGGGACATTCCAAAAGCTGGGATTTAGGGATGAGCTGGAGCAGAAACGCGACGGCGACGAGAAGGAAATCGGGGGGTTTGGTTTTTTTTTCCAGGAGAATTCTTCCCAAACACGACTTTGGAGGGAAAAGCGGGAATTTCCCGGTTGTACTCGGGCAGGAAGGAACCCTCTGGATTCAAATCGGAGCAGGAAAGATCTGATGGATCCCAGAAAACCAGCCAGTGCCAGGGGCAGGTTGGGATGGAGGGGCTTTAAAAACCCATCCAAGCCCATTCCATGGGCAGGGATTTGGGATGGAGGGGGTTGAAAACCCACCCAATCCTACCCCATGGGCAGGGATTTGGGATGGAGGGGGTTGAAAACCCCTCCAATGGGCAGGGATTTGGGATGGAAGGGGTTTAAAAACCCATCCAAGCCCATTCCATGGGCAGGGATTTGGGATGGAGGGGCTTTAAAACCCCTCCAATGGGCAGGGATTTGGGATGGAAGGAGTTTAAGGACCATCCAATCCCACCCCAAAGCAAGGACAGTTTGGGATGAAGGGGCTTTAAAACCCACCCAATCCCACCCCCTGGGTGAGATTTGGGATGGAGGGGGTTTAAAACCCACCCAATCCCACCCCAAAGCAGGGACAATTTGGATGGAGGAGCTTTAAAACCCACCCAATCCCACCCCATGGGTAGGGATTTGGGATGGAGGAGCTTTAAGGACCATCCAATCCCAACCCATGGGCAGGGATTTGGGATGAGGGGCTTTAAAACCCATCCAATCTCACCCCAAAGCAGGGACAGGTTGGATGGAGGGGCTCAGGATTTTGGGGTGGAAAGGCTTTAAGGACCTTCCAATCCCACGCCATGGGCAGGGACAGTTTGGATTTAAAGACCATCCAACCCCACCCAGTGCCAGGGACAGTTTGGGATGGAGGGGGTTTAAAACCCATCCAATGGGCAGGGATTTGGGATGGAGGAGCTTTAAAACCCACCCAATCCCACCCCATGGGTGAGATTTGGGATGGAGGGGGTTTAAAACCCATGCAACCCCACTCCATGAGCAGGGATTTGGGATGGAGGGGTTTTAAAACCCATCCAATCCTACCCAGTGCCAGGGACAGTTTGGAATGAAGGGGATTTAAAACCCATCCAATCCTACTCCATGGGCAGGGATTTGGGATGAGGGGCTTTAAAACCCATCCAATCCCACCCCAAAGGAGGGAGAGTTTGGATGGAGGGGCTTTAAAATCCATCCAAATCCACCCCTGCAGGGCAGGATTTTGGGATGGAAAGGCTTTAAGGACCTTCCAATCACACCCCATGGGCAGGGACAGTTTGGATTTAAAGACCATCCAATCCCACCCAGTGCCAGGGACAGTTTGGGATGGAGGGGGTTTAAAACCCCATCTAACCCCACTCCATGGGCAGGGATTTGGGATGGAAGGGGCTTTAAAACCCATCCAATCCCACCCAGTGCCAGGGGCAGTTTGGGATGGAGGGGGTTTAAAGACCATCCAATCCCACCCCAAAGGAAGGACAGTTTGGGATGAAGGGGCTTTAAAACCCATCCAATTGCACCCCTGCAGGGTAGGGATTTGGGATGGAGGGGCTTTCCGGAGCATCCAATGCCACCCCCCGCCCCGGGCAGGGGCAGTTCCCTGGCGGGGTCGCTCCGGGCTGTCCCGGGCGGGTTCCGGGGCACCGGGAACAGCGGCCGCGGGTCCCCCGGGGGTCACACGGCCGGGGCCGGGCCCAGCGGGGGGTGAGGGCAGGGCGGGCCCCGCGCTGTGCCCCCGGCCCGGGCGGCCCCGCGCTGCCCCCGGCGTTGTCCCGCCGCCCCGGTTGAGCCCCGTTTCCCTCCCCGGTTCCCCCCCGTTCCCTCCCCGCTCACCCCGCACCCTCCGGCCGCCGCCATCGCCCCGCGCCGCCCGTGACCTTCGCGCGGCGCCGCGCGGTGACGTCACTGCCGCGCGACCGCCACGGCCACGTGGGCGGGAAGGGAGGGGACGGGGAAGGGAAGGGGCGGGGGGTTCGCTCTTTGGGGGGGACAAACAGACAAACAGACACCCCCCAGGGGGATGGAGGGACAAACAGAGACATCCCCAGGGGACAGAGGGACATCCAGACACACCTGGGGGAGAGAGGGACAAACAGACACACCCGAGGGGCAGAGGGACACCCAGAGACACCCCCGAGGGGACAGAGGGACATCCAGCGACATCCAGAGACACACCAAGGGGACAGAGGGACACCCGGAGACATCCCCAGGGGACAGAGGGACACCCAGAGACACACCCGGGGGACAGAGGGACACCCAGAGACACACCCGGGGGACAGAGGGACACCCAGAGACAACCCTGAGGGACAGAGGGACACCCAGAGACACACCCGGGGGACAGAGGGACACCCAGAGACATCCCTGAGGGACAGAGGGACATCCAGACACACCCGGGGGACAGAGGGACACCTAGAGACACCCCCCAAGGGACAGAGGGACACCCAGAGACATCCAGAGACACACCCAGGGGACAGAGGGACACCCAGAGGGACTGGGCTGAGTTCACTGAGAGCCGAGTTTACCCAGGGCTGAGTTTACCCAGGGCTGAGATGACTCAGAGCTGAGTTTATCCAGGGCTCAGAGCTGAGGTCACTGAGCTGAGTTTATCCAGGGCTAAGCTTACCCAGGGCTGAGCTGACGGGGATTTTCACCACCAGTAAAGGACGCCGTGCCTGCAATATTTCACTTGCTTTATTATCAAATTCAGACTGTTTACATCTGTCATGTCAACGAGATGCCACAACTACAAAAAAAGATTGTGCCACGTTGCAGATTCCGATGCAAAAAACCCGGTAAAATGCTCATTTCACCCGTTTAAAAAAAGGACTTAAAATTTTACTCCAGAAAGCAACTGGGTGGGGGTTTTTTTGTTGTTGTTGGTTTTTTTTCCTGAACACCTTTAACATCCAGTCAAAACTCATACGGTTAACGAGGAGAAAAGAGAGAGAGAGAGAAAAAAAAAACCCAAAATAAAAATCGGGAAATAAAAATAACAAGCCCTGGTTTTGTGTTAAAGAGATAAAAAGGAGGGAGGGGGAGGAGGAGGAGGAGGAGGAGGAGGAGGAGGAGGAGGAGGAGGAGGAGGAGGAGGAGGAGGAGGAGGAGGAGGAGGAGGCTCAGGCGTTGCGGTCGATCCGCACGTCGATCTCGCGGCCCCGGAGCTGGATCCCGTTCATCATCCGGCAGGCGCGTTCCGCCACCTCCGGGGACTCGAACCGCACCACCCCACAGCCCTTGGACTTGCCGTTCTCCATCTTGATGTCGGCGTAGAGGACGTGCCCTGAGGGGAGACATGGCGGGGAGGGGGGTTAGAGCAGGGAGGGAAGGGATTTGAACGTCATCCCCATAGCACCACCGGGTAATCAGAGCTCCAATCAGTCCAGCGGTTTAATTACCTAGGGAGCTTCATCTCCTTGGATGGTAAGATTGAGGGAGAATCATGGAATCAGCTGGGTTGGAAGGGACCTCTGAGATCATCAATCCAACCCTTGATCCAACCCCGCTGTGGTTCCCAGCCCATGGCACTGATGCCACATCCAGTCTCAGCTTAAAAACCTCCAGGGATGGAGAATCCCCCCCTTCCCTGGGCAGCCCATTCCAATGGCTGAGCACCCTCTCTGCAAAGAAATTCTTCCCGATATCCAACCTAAACCTCCCCTGGCACAGCTTCAGACCGAGCCCTCTTGTCTTGCTGATGGTTGCCTGGGAAAAGAGACCAACCCCCCCCCGGCTCCCCCCTCCTGTCAGGGAGTTGGAGAGAGTGAGGAGGTCTCTCTCTCTCCCCTGAGACCTCATGTCTGCATGAGACCATGCAGCAACCACAAACTGGGGACAGAGTGGCTGGAGAGCAGCCAGGCAGGAAGGGAGCTGGGAGTGGGGATGGACAGGGAGCTGAACAGGAGCCAGAGTGTGCCCAGGGGGACAAGAAGGCCAATGGATCCTGGCCTGGAGCAGGAACAGTGTGGCCAACAGGGCCAAGGAAGTGATTCTGCCCCTGGACTCAGTGCTGGTGAGGCCACCCCTGGAGTGCTGTGTCCAGTTCTGGGCCCTCAGCTCAGGAAGGACATTGAGGGGCTGGAGCAGGTCCAGAGGAGAGCAACGAGGCTGGGGAAGGGACTGGAGCACAAGTGCTGTGAGGAGAGGCTGAGGGAGCTGTGCCCTGTCCCTCCATCCCTTGTCCCAAGTCCCTCTCCAGCTCTCCTGGAGCCCCTTTAGGCCCTGAAAGGGGTTTAAGGAATCCTTGGAACCTTTTCTTCCCAACCCGGCCTTGGACACTTCCAGGGATGGAGCAGCCACAGCTTTCCTGGGAATTCCATCCCAGCCCCTCTCCACCCTCCCATGGAAAAATTCCTTCCCAATATCCCATCTCAATTCCTCTCTTTCACTTTGAAGCCATTCCCTGTGTCCTGTTCCTCCATCCCTCCCTCTCCTGGAGCCCCTTTAGGCCCTGGAAGGGGCTCTCAGGTCTCATCCACAGGATAAACCCAACCCAGAGATGGAAAAGGGGACAAAAGCTTTGGAAAAGCAGGTGTTGACTGGGTTAGGAACTGGCCACATATTCCCATTCATTTCTCCCAGGAATTACCAGGGATCAAAAAATCACTTACCACATTCATTAAATTTATCTTTCAGCATTTTCCATGTAAAATCAAAAGGCAGCTGTGGAAAAGAGAAGAACAAACCATTACTGAGGCTCTGCTGAACAATCTGCAACATTCCCAACTCCCCAAAATCCTGGGATAGCCAGTGAGAGAACCACGGAGTCCTGGTCCTCCAGGAGCTCTTCTCCTGGGAAGGAAATGGCTCCAGCTCCCAAAATTTGGCAGCATCCGATGTTAGATATTGTGAGTGAAAACTGAGCAGGGATGAGAGCAACAGGTCAGCCCTGATTCCATGGAATGGGGGGAGAGGAAAAGGGGGGAAAGGCAAGGAAGAGGGGGGAAAGAGAAAAGGGAGGGAAAGAAAAGGAAAAGGGGGGAAAGGAAAGGAAAAGGGGGGAAAGGAAAGGAAAAGGGGGGAAAGGAAAGGAAAAGGGGGGAAAGGAAAGGAAAAGGGGGAAAGAGAAAAGGGGGAGAAAGGAAAGAAAAGTAGGGGAAGGAAAGGAAAAGGGTGAGAAAGAGAAAAGAGTGGGAAGGGAAGGAAAGAAAAAGGAGGGAAAGAAAAGGAAAGGGGTGGGAAACAAAAAAAAGGGTGGGAAGGAAAAGGGCAGGAAGGAGGGAAGGAAAAGGGCAGGAAGGAGGGAAAGAAAAGGAAAGGTGGGAAGGCAAGGAATAGGGTGGGAAGGCAAGGAATAGGGTGGGAAGGCAAGGAAAAGGGAGGGAAAGAAAAGGAAAAGAATGGGAAGGAAAGAAAAGGGCGGGAAGGAAAGAAAAGGGTGGGAAGGAGGGAAAGAAAAGGGGCACAAAGGCAAGGAATAGGGTGGGAAGGCAAAGAAAAGGGTGGGTAGGCAAGGAAAGGTGGGAAAGAAAAGGAAAAGAACAGGAAGGAAAGAAAAGAATGGGAAGGAAAAGGGCAGGAAGGAGGGAAAGAAAAGGAAAGGTGGGAAAGGGTGGGAAGGCAAGGAAAAGGGCGGGAAAGAGAAGGGTGGGAAGGCAAGGGAAAAGGTGGGAAAGAGTGGGAAGGGAAGGGAAGGAAAAGGGGGCCCAGAGAGGCCTGACTCACGTTCCTGACGAAGATCTGACAGGCTTTCCGGGCCACCCCCGCCGCGGGGCCTCCGGCTCCTCCCAGGGGTCCGGCGAAGTTGCCGGCGAAGTTGCCCCGCTCCATGTCCATGGGCCTCTCGAAGTTGCTGCCCATGGCCAGTCCCATGCGCTCGATGCCCGCTCCCATGCCCTGCCCCAGGGGGGGCCCCATCCTCTCCATGTTGGCGGCCCCCAGGCGCTCCAGGCCCATCCTCTCCATGCCAGCGGCTCCCATGCGCTCCAGGCCGATCCTCTCCATGGGCGGCGCCCCGATGCGCTCCAGCCCCGCCGGCATCCTCTCCAGGACCTGCCCCATGCCCGCGCCCATCCCGGCGGGCACCATGCGCTCGATGCCCAGCCCCATGCGCTCCATGCCCGAGCCCATGCGCTCCACGCCCGAGCCCATCCTGTCCATGGCGCCGCCCACGCGGTCGATGGCGGCGCCCATGCGGTCGATGCCGAAGCCGATGCCGGAGCCCATGCGGTCGATGCCGGAGCCCATGCGCTCCATGGCCGGGCCCATCCGCTCCATGTTGGGCGCCAGGTGGTCGATGCCCAGCGGGGCCATGCGCTCGATGCCCGAGCCCATCCGCTCCACGTTGGAGCCCATCCGGTCCAGGACCAGCCCCATCCTGTCGATCTCGGAGCCCACCCGCTCCATGCCGTGCCCCATCCCGGCCGGAATCCTCTCTATGCCCGAGCCCATGCGATCGATGCCAGGGGCCATCCTCTCGATGCCAGGAATGCTGGCATTGCCACCACCTGGAACACAACACAGGGATGAGCAGGAATTAGACAGGGACAGCCTTAACACCTTCCTGAAATAATTTATCACTCCTGAAATAATTTATCATTCCTGAAATAATTTATCATTAGGAATGCTGGCATTTCCAAAACCTGGAACACAACACAGGGATGAGCAGGAATTATCCTGAAATAACTTATCCTCAGGAATGCTGGCATTGCCACCACCTGGAACACAACACAGGGATGAGCAGGAATTAGACAGGGACAGCCTTAACACCTTCCTGAAATAATTTATCACTCCTGAAATAATTTATCATTCCTGAAATAATTTATCATTAGGAATGCTGGCATTTCCAAAACCTGGAACACAACACAGGGATGAGCAGGAATTATCCTGAAAGAATTTATCCTCAGGAATGCTGGCACTGCCACCACCTGGAACACAACACGGAGGTGATTGGGACAAAAGAGCCTTAACACCTTCCTGAAATAATTTATCATTCCTGAAGTAATTTATCATTCCTGAAATAATTTATCATTCCTGAAATAATTTATCATTCCTGAAATAATTTATCATTCCTGAAATAATTTATCATTCCTGAAATAATTTATCATTCCTGAAATAATTTATCATTCCTGAAATAATTTATCATTCCTGAAGTAATTTATCATTCCTGAAATAATTTATCATTCCTGAAATAATTTATCCTCAGGAATAGGGTGTGTTTCCACCACCTGGAACACAACACAGGGATGAGCAGGAATCATCCTGAAAGAATTTATCCTCAGGAATGCTGGCAGTGCCACCACCTGGAACACAACACAGGGATGAGCAGGAATTAGACAGGGACAGCCTTAACACCTTCCTGAAATAATTTATCATTCCTGAAAGAATTTATCCTCAGGAATGCTGGCGTTTCCAAAACCTGGAACACAACACAGGGATGAGCAGGAATTATCCTGAAATAACTTATCCTCAGGAATGCTGGCATTGCCACCACCTGGAACACAACACAGGGATGAGCAGGAATTAGACAGGGACAGCCTTAACACCTTCCTGAAATAATTTATCACTCCTGAAATAATTTATCACTCCTGAAATAATTTATCACTCCTGAAATAATTTATCACTCCTGAAATAATTTATCCTCAGGAATGCTGGCATTGCCACCACCTGGAACACAACACAGAGGTGAGCAGGAATTAAGACAGGGAAAAATATATTCCTGAAATAATTTATCCTCAGGAATGCTGGCGTTTCCAAAACCTGGAAGACAACACAGGGATGAGCAGGAATTAGATAGGGACAAAAATGCCTAAACATCTTCTCATATTCCTGAAGTAATTTATCATTCCTGAAAAAATTTATCATTCCTGATTATGATTTTTATGTGCAGTAAATGGAATTTAGTTCATGTACTCACCTATTCCTCTCTCCAAGGTCTCTCCAAAACTCCGGGACATTCCCATTTCATTTCTTCCAAATTCTCTCTCAAATCCTCCCCCCATGGCACGATCCATCTCTGGAAAGATGGAATTGGGAAGGTCAGGGGGTCTCAGAGATGGAATTGGGGAAGTTCAGGGGGTCTCAAAGATGGAGTCGGGAAGTTCAGGGGGTCTCAAAGATGGAGTTGGGAAGATCAGGGGGTCTAAAAATGGAGTTGGGAAGGTCAGGGGGTCTAAAGGTGGAGTTGGGAAGGTCAGGGGGTCTCAAAGATGGAGTTGGGAAGTCCAGGGGGTCTAAAGGTGGAGTTGGGAAGTTCAGGGGGTCTCAAAGATGGAGTCGGGAAGTTCAGGGGGTCTCAAAGATGGAGTTGGGAAGATCAGGGGGTCTAAAAATGGAGTTGGGAAGGTCAGGGGGTCTAAAGGTGGAGTTGGGAAGGTCAGGGGGTCTCAAAGATGGAGTTGGGAAGTCCAGGGGGTCTAAAGGTGGAGTTGGGAAGTTCAGGGGGTCTCAAAGATGGAGTCGGGAAGTTCAGGGGGTCTCAAAGATGGAGTTGGGAAGATCAGGGGGTCTAAAAATGGAGTTGGGAAGGTCAGGGGGTCTAAAGGTGGAGTTGGGAAGGTCAGGGGGTCTCAAAGATGGAGTTGGGAAGTCCAGGGGGTCTAAAGGTGGAGTTGGGAAGTTCAGGGGGTCTAAGAGATGGAGTTGGGAAGTTCAGGGGGTCTCAGAGATGGAGTTGGGAAGTTCAGGGGGTCTCAGAGATGGAGTTGGGAAGTTCAGGGGGTCTCAGAGATGGAGCTGGGAAGGTCAGGGAGTCTAAAGATGGAATTGGGAAGTTCAGGGGGTCTCAGAGATGGAGTTGGGAAGTCCAGAGAGTCTCCAAGATGGAACTGGGAAGTTCAGGAGGTCTCCAAAGATGGAGTTGGTAAGTTCACAGGGTTTTCCAAGATGGAAGTTGGGACATTCAGGGGGTCTAAAGATGGAGTTGGGAAGCTCAGGGGGTCTAAAGATGGAGTTGGGAAGGTCAGGGGGTCTCAAAGATGGAGCTGGGAAGATCAGGGGGTCTCAAGGTGGAGTTGGGAAGGTCAGGGGGTCTAAAGATGGAGTTGGGAAGGTCAGGGGGTCTAAAGATGGAGTTGGGAAGGTCAGGGAGTCTAAAGATGGAATTGGGAAGTTCAGGGGGTCTCAGAGATGGAGTTGGGAAGGTTAGGGGGTCTCCAAAGATGGAGTTGGGAAATTCAGGGGGTCTCAAGGATAGATTTGGGAAGTTCAGGGGGTCTAAAAGTGGAGTTGGGAAGTTCAGGGGGTCTAAAGGTGAAGTTGGGGAAGTTCAGGGGGTCTCAAGGATGGAGTTGGGAAGTTCAAGGGGTCTAAAAATAGAGTTGGGAAGTTTAGGGGGTCTCCAAAATGGAGTTGGGAAATTCAGGGGGTCTCCAAGATGGAGTTGGGAAGCTCAGAGGGTTTTCCAAGATGGAAGTTGGGACATTCAGGGGGTCTGAAGATGGACTTGGGAAGTTCAGGAGGTCTAGAAATGGAGTTGGGAAGGTCAGGGGGTCTCCAAGATGAAGTTAGGAAGCTCAGGGGGTCTCAGAGTTGGAAGCTGGGAAATTCAAGGGGTCTCAAAGATGGAATTGGGGAAGTTCAGGGGGTGTAAAGATGGAGTTGGGAAGTTCAGGGGGTCTAAAAATAGAGTTGGGAAGGTCAGGGGGTCTCCAAGATGGAATTGGGAAGTTCAGGGTGTCTAAAGGTGGAGTTGGGAAGTTCAGGGGGTCTCCAAGATGAAGTTGGGAAGTTCAGGGGGTCTCAAAGGCTCCTGAGAGAACATTTTAACACCAAAATAATTTTTAAAGATTCCCAGCAAGGGAAGGTTTTTCTCGTGTTCTCCTGAGCATTTTGTGGTGCCTTCACGAGTCCAAAACCCCAAGGAAAAGCAGGACTCATCCCAAATATTTCTGAGGCTCTGGAAAAGCCTTTCTGGTGAGCACAGAATCTTTTTGAACCAACCCTTCCCAGCAGCATCAATAAATGACTTATTCTGGGTCAGCTCGGAGGCCACGAGTGACTCAGGGACACTCTGTCAGCTGGAAAAGCTTCCAGTTATTCCCAAATAAAGCTGAGAAGAGGGATACACTCCCAGGGAACACACAGGAGGGGCTGGACACACAAAAACCCCAGTGCCTACCAGTCATCCTGCCCATGTTCATCCCGGCTGGGAAGCGTCCGATGTTTTCCATGGCACCGAAGGGACCTTCCATTCCTATAAAAACAAACCAACAACAACAAAAAAAGGGATTTTCCAGGGATTCTTTAGCAGTGCATTTCAACTCCTATAAAAAAGAAAAAAAAAAGGGATTTTCCAGGGATTCTGTAGCAATGCATTTCAACTCCATGCTGAACACACACAGCAGGGAGACGAGTCTGTGTCGCCGATTCCCAAAGCAGGATTTGGACAAACCACCCTAAAATCATGGATAAATCATGGAATTACAGAGCAGCTCGGGAGGGACCTTAAGGATCATCCAGTGTCAAGCCCCAGGGATGTTATTCCCTGGATCTCCTAAAGAAAGGAGGCTCCTGGTGATGTTTTATGGGAATGTGGAGGGACATGTCTGTGAATCGCTGGCACGTGGCCCCTTCCCAGGGGTGGGAACAGGCTTTGGGAATGGGAATTTTCCAAGGCAGAGGAGAACAGGACTAGTTCCAATAAAGACAGAGGGCCAGGAGTGCTGCTGGGGGGGTGGTGGGTTGGGTTTTGGTAGCAGGGAGGGGCTACAGGGGTGGGTTCTCTTGGAAGCTGCCGGAAGCTTCCCCTGTCCCGTGGAGCCAATTCCAGCTGCTCCAGGATGGGCTTCCAAGGCCGAGCCAGTCAGGAGTAATAACAGCTCTGGGATAACATATTTAGGAACAGAAGGTTGTGGCACGGAAAGAATTCCAGCCAGGGAAGAGAATATGGGAACAAGGAGATAGACACCAGGGGTGGGGCAGGAGGAGGGGCAGGAGGAGCTCCAGGTGCTGGAGCTGAGGCCCTGCAGCCCCTGGGGGATTATCGGGGTGCAGAGACCCCCCTGTGCCCATGGGGGGGGACATTGGGGTGCAGAGACCCCCCTTTGAAGCCCATGGGAGGTCACAAGGGTGCAGAGATCCCCCTGTAGCCCCTGGGGGATTATTGGGGTGCAGAGACCCCCCTGCAGCCCCTGGGGGATTTTTGGGGTGCAGAGACCCCCCTGCAGCCCCTGGGGGACTTTTGGGGTGCAGAGACCCCCCTGCAGCCCCTGGGGGACTATTGGGGTGCAGAGACCCCCCCCTGCAGCCCATAGGGAGTCACAGGGGTGCAGAGACCCCCCTGTGCCCATGGGGGGGGGACTATTGGGGTGCAGAGACCCCCCTATAGCCCATAAGGGGTCACAAGGGTGCAGGGACCCCCCTGTGCCCATGGGGGACTATTGGGGTGCAGAGACCCCCCTATAGCCCATAAGGGGCCACAAGGGTGCAGAGACCCCCCTGTGCCCATGGGGGGGGGACATTGGGGTGCAGAGACCCCTCTGCAGCCCATGGAGGAGCCCAGGATGGAGCAGGTGGATGCAGGAAGGAGGATGTGATCCCATGGGATCCCCAGGATGGAGCAGGTGGATGTAGGAAAGAGGATCTGACCCTGTGGGATCCCCAGGATGGAGCAGGTGGATGCAGGAAGGAGGATGTGACCCTGTGGGATCCCCAGGATGGAGCAGGTGGATGCAGTAGGAGGATGTGATCCCATGGGATCCCCAGGATGGAACAGGTGGATGCAGGAAGGAGGATGTGACCCTGTGGGATCCCCAGGATGGAGCAGGTGGATGAGGAAGGAGGATGTGATCCCATGGGATCCCCAGGATGGAGCAGGTGGATGCAGAAGGAGGATGTGATCCCATGGGATCCCCAGGATGGAGCAGGTGGATGCAGAAGGAAGCCCAGGATGGGGCAGGTCCTGCTGGGGACCTGCAGCCCACGGAGAGAGCAGGAGACTCCTGGTGGTGTTTTATGGGAATTATCAACCATTCCCATCCACCTCCACTCAAAAAAAACCCCCCCAAGTTATTCCCAAACCAGTGATGATTTCCCAGCACCCCAATCCCTGCCAGACAAACCCAACTGAACCTCCAGGATTTTTAAGGAACCCCAGCTACAGATACATCAAAAAAACCACAGCTTACCTCCCATTTTATTCATTCCAAAGCCCATGCCTTCCATTCCCATGCCTCAAAATAAAAGAGAAAGCTTTTATGTAGCACATGTCACTCTCAGAAAATTGCAGAAAAGAAATAAAAGCATCACATGGCACATCCACAGTTTGAACTGAAGAGCTTACATGGGATAAAAACTCTGAGGAGATTCCAACGTTCCTTGGTCAGGGTAAAAAAAAAAAAATAAAATAATAAATCATAAAAAAAAAAAAAAAATCAAGCAGCAAAAGGGAAAAAAAAAAAAACACCAAACAACCAAAAACACCCACTGGAATTTTAGAAATTGAAAGCTGAATGTGTGCTACTGGTTTGTTTTTTTTTTTTTAGGTGGCTCTTTTGAAAACTTGTTGTTTTAGACCAGATCCTACGGGAAAAAAAAGATTTGCAAAGCCCACTGATGGAGGAATTGTGTGGTTTTAGGAGTGACAGGTGGTTCTCAGAGTTCTCCTGGGGGATATTTTTGCAGTGTCTGCTGCTCAAGAGTCAGAAAACGAAGGGCTGTGTGTCGACCCCACAGTGGCACAAAAAAAAACCCAAAAAAAAAAAAATAAAAAATAAAAATACGGAGCAGTCGGTGAAATTCAGGTTTTCCATGATCAAAGCTCAATAAAAACTCGGTTGGTTTTAACATTCCTAAGGTCATTCCAGCTGGTTTTTTAATTTTTTTTTAATTTTTTTTTTGAGGGGGGAAGGCAAAACAAAGCTAGCTACCTTCTACACAGCTTAAAGCTCTCATGAAACAAAAGCATAGG
Organism: Chiroxiphia lanceolata; assembly: GCF_009829145.1. Taxonomy (NCBI): domain Eukaryota; kingdom Metazoa; phylum Chordata; class Aves; order Passeriformes; family Pipridae; genus Chiroxiphia; species Chiroxiphia lanceolata. The sequence goes on from NC_045663.1 coordinate 2,395,372, forward strand.
AGTAATCTTCTTACCTCCAGGTCCCATGTTGCCCATTCCCATGCCTTTGTTTATATGATTTGCATCAATAGGTTGACCTCCAGGTCCTAATCCCATGCCAATACCACCAAGACCATCTGAAGAAAATATTCAGATATCAAAAAAGCCTCCTTTCGACAAAACAGCAAGTTTTTTAATTCTTTAAGTTACTGAACTTTTCATTCTCCAAAAAAAAAAAAAAAAAAATTAAAAATAATAATAATAATAAAAAATAATAATAATGATAATAATAATGATAAAAAAAGGAAAGCTTGCTGTGTTCCCCTCCTTTGGGGTGTGCACTTAAAGCAGGTCAGCAGGGGAGGAAATCCTGAGTGGATTTGTCCTGAAATAAGCTCCAAGCCAGCTCAAATTATGGGGTTTTAAATCATCCATTTTCCAGCTGACTGGTTGGAAGCTGACTCCTGAAAAATCACTGGCTGAGAACACTGCTTGGTTTTGTGGGAACTCCTGCAGTGGAGTGGGCAAATTTTGGGGGAGAAAGACGGATCTAAAAAACCTGGGCACGAACGGATCGCCCCGGACGGGCCAAACGGGGCTCGTTTCCCACCTACTGAGCCACAAAATTCCAAACCTCTGGTTCTGACAGCCACCTCTGGAATTCTGAGCACACAGCCAGCCTCTTCCCTGAGCAAACAAAAACATGGCATTCTCCTCCCAAGGGCAGGAATTTCCAGCTTTCCCCCCCCCCCCCGCCCCGACCCCATTAAAGGATTTTTCCCCCCAACCCCAAAGAAAAGAAGGAAAAGCCCTGATTTATTTTTTTTTTTCCTGGGATCAGGAAGAAAAAAGTTCTCTGCTTGCACTTGCAAAACAAACAACAACAACAAAAAAAAAAAATCAACAGCTCCAGTGGCATCAATGCTTTGCCTAAAGGATTCCCTGGAAACCAGGATTCCCTGGTTTCCAGCTCAGCGTCAGAAACACGGGAAAATCTTGTTTTAAAGAGATTAAATGAAATTAAATGAGGTCCTCCTTCCCCACCCCAGTAAAGGTCAAACAAAAAAAAAACAAACCAGGCTTCCAGTGGGATTTGGGTTTTTTTTTTTTTAGGATAATTCCATTGGAACCCAATGGTTTTCTCTTGGAGAAGAGGAATGGTGGTAAGAGTGGTTTTAATGCTGCTTTGGCAGACCCAGAACCTGCACTAATTAAGGGCTGGATTGATTGAGGATCCCTAAAACTGGGTCTGGTCCCCATGGGGGATTAACCAGAACTGGCTGAATTCATGGAATTGTGGAACTCCCAATGCTTTGGGCTGGAAGGGCCTGAAAGCCCATCCAGTTCCACCACAACAGGGGGATTAAAATTCCATTTCAGCCCCAGTTTTGCTGCATTTAAACCAATCCAGGCCGTGTTCTCCCTTTTCCAGCTCTTCCCTTCCAATCCCAGCTCTCCCTCTTCAATAATTCCATTTTATCCCAGGTTGGAAGGGACCTCTGGAGTCACCTCGAGCTGGTTATCCCAGACCATTTCCCAGGGATTTGGGAGTATTTCCAAGGATTAGAGACTCCACAGGTTCTCTGGGCAAGGCAGGCAACCTCAAATTCACATTTCCTGACGCTCAGATGGAGTCTGGGGTTTCCTGCTGTGGTTTGAGACGTGGAGTTGGAATTAATGAAAAGATTCCAAGTGGGAATTTGCAGCTTGGAGCCACCAATTATTTTGGATTTCCAGGCTCTTGTGTTTTGGTCTCTGGTTTCTCCAAAAAGAGCCTCTTGGTTCCTTATCCTTTCTGGACTGATATCCATGGATGAGACCCAGTTTCTGGATTTATATCCATGGATAAGATCCCTTTTCCTGGATTGATATCCATGGATAAGACTTCCTTATCCTTTCTGGATTTATATCCATGGATAAGACTCCCTTATCCTTTCTGGATTTATATCCATGGATAAGACTCCCTTATCCTTTCTGGATTTATATCCATGGATAAGACTCCCTTATCCTTTCTGGATTTATATCCATGGATAAGACTTCCTTACCCTTTCTGGATTTTTATCCATGGATAAGACCCCCTTTTTTCTGGATTTTTATCCATGGATAAGACCCCCTTTTCTGGATTTTTATCCATGGATAAGACCCCCTTTTTTCTGGATTTTTATCCATGGATAAGACCCCTTTTTCTGGATTTTTATCCATGGATAAGACCCCTTTTTCTGGATTTTTATCCATGGATAAGACCCCTTTTTCTGGATTTTTATCCATGGATAAGACCCCCCTTTTCTGGATTTTTATCCATGGATAAGACCCCTTTTTCTGGATTTTTATCCATGGATAAGACCCCCTTGCTGGATTTATATCCATGGATAAGATCCCTTTTTCTGGATTTATATCCATGGATAAGATCCCTTTTTCTGGATTTATATCCATGGATAAGATCCCTTTTTCTGGATTGATATCCATGGATAAGATCCCTTTTTCTGGATTTATATCCATGGATAAGACCCCCTTATCCTTTCTGGATTGATATCCATGGATATCAATTTGAAATTTATGTCCCTTTAGGAATTTGAAGAGCTGGGAGATTGTCAGGGAGAATCCAGATCCCATCCGAGGAGGTGCCTGCCGGACGATGCTCCCAGGAAATCCCACCACAAACAGGAATTTTAGGAGGCACTGGGATCTTGGAATTGGGACCTGGAAGCCTGGAGAAGGTGTTGGGATCCTGTTTTAGGCCAAGCTTCTGGCTGTGAGCTGAAAGGAGCCTCCAAAAATCCTCCTGATCGCTGTTTCCCCCCCCCCCGGATGGAGTTGGGAGGGGGTTTTGCATCCCAGTTTTTCCCTGGAATTCCTGGGGCTGGATCATGCAGGAAACACTTACGGGGGAGTTGTTGGGGTCTCTCTGGAGGGAAGAAATCTCCTTTGGGAAAGGCTCGCTCGTCCTAAACACAAACAGCACAGAGTTGGCAACAGGGGCAGGAAAATCAGCCTTGTGATTGAAGTTTATAAATGAAACCAAAGGAATTCAAAGCTCAGGCAACCCTCAAATAATAATTCATTTCTGTGCTGATTTTTAGAGTTAATATTTTAAATAGATTTATATTTCATAAATATAAGTTAATAAATTAATTTGAATTAATGCAGTTAAACAATTGATTGTAACAATTTAATTACTGGGGTTTATATTTAATATTTTAAAAATTATTTATATTTAATGAATATAATTTAATAAATTAATTTGAATTGATACGATTGAACAATTAATTGTAACAATAAATTAATTCCTGAATTTAATACTTGATATTTTAAAATATATTTATGTTCAATAAATATAATTTCATACATTAATTTGAACTAATACAATTAAACAATTATTTGTAGCAATAAATAAATTCCTGAATTTAATACTTAATATTTTAAAATATATTTATGTTCAATAAATATAATTTCATAAATTAATTTGAACTAATACAATTAAACAATTATTTGTAACAATAAATTAATTGCTGAATTTAATACTTAATATTTTAAAATATATTCATGTTCAATAAATATAATTTCATAAATTAATTTGAACTAATACAATTAAACAATTATTTGTAGCAATAAATAAATTAATTCCTGAATTTAATACTTATTAATTTGAACTAATACAATTAAACAATTATTTGTAACAATAAATAAATTAATGCCTGAATTTAATACTTAATATTTTAAAATATATTTATGTTCAATAAATATAATTTCATACATTAATTTGAACTAATACAATTAAACAATTATTTGTAGCAATAAATAAATTAATTCCTGAATTTAATACTTAATATTTTAAAATATATTTATGTTTAATAAATATAATTTCATAAATTAATTTGAACTAATACAATTAAACAATTATTTGTAACAATAAATTAATTGCTGAATTTAATACTTAATATTTTAAAATATATTCATGTTCAATAAATATAATTTCATAAATTAATTTGAACTAATACAATTAAACAATTATTTGTAGCAATAAATAAATTAATTCCTGAATTTAATACTTATTAATTTGAACTAATACAATTAAACAATTATTTGTAACAATAAATAAATTAATGCCTGAATTTAATACTTAATATTTTAAAATATATTTATGTTCAATAAATATAATTTCATACATTAATTTGAACTAATACAATTAAACAATTATTTGTAGCAATAAATAAATTAATTCCTGAATTTAATACTTAATATTTTAAAATATATTTATGTTTAATAAATATAATTTCATAAATTAATTTGAACTAATACAATTAAACAATTATTTGTAACAATAAATAAATTAATTCCTGAATTTAATACTTAATATTTTAAAATATATTTATGTTCAATAAATATAATTTCATACATTAATTTGAACTAATACAATTAAACAATTATTTGTAACAATAAATAAATTAATGCCTGAATTTAATACTTAATATTTTAAAATATATTTATGTTTAATAAATATAATTTCATAAATTAATTTGAACTAATACAATAAACAATTAGTTGTAACAATAAATAATTACTGACATTAATACTTAATATTTTAAAATATATCTATATTTAATAAATATAATTTAATGAATTAATTAAATTTAATTAATACCATTAAACAATGAATTGTAACAACAAATTAATTAATTTAATTACTGAGTTCAATATTTAATATATACTGATTTTTAGAGTTAATATTTCAAGTATATTTACATTTAATAAATATAATTTAATAAATTAATTTGATTTAATTAATACAATTAAACAATGAATTGTAACAATTGATTAATTTAATTACTGGTTTTATAGTTAATATTTTTTAATATATTTATATTTAATAAATATAATCTAATAAATCAATTTAATTATCACAACTGAAAATGAATTGTAACAATAAATTTAATTACTGAATTTAATATTTCATATTTTAAAATATATTTACGTTTCATAAATATAATTTAATAAATAAATTAATTTTATTCAATTAATACAATGAAAAAATTAATTGTAACAATAAATTACTGAATTTAATATTTAATATTTTAAAATATATTTATATTTAAGAAACATAATTTAATAAATAAATTAATTTAATTAACACAATGAAACAACGAATTGTAACAATAAATCAGAATTCATCACTTAAAATCCCACGGGATCGGGAAAATCCCACTGGATTTTGATCCAACCTTGAATCCAAACATGCCCCCAGACCAGGAGCAGAATTCCCAGCTGGAAAAGCAGGAAGGAGGGGCCTGGACTCACCATTTTCACGTGCATGGGTCTGTCAAAGAGCAGCTGCCCGTTGAACATGGCTGGGGGTCGTTAAGGAGCATTGTTCAAACCTGAAAACCCCAAAAACCCCCCCAGAAAAACCACATTTCTGAAGTTCCAGATCCCAGAGCAGCCAAAATCGGCCAAAATTTTGAGTTCTCCAAACCTAAAAACCCTCTGAAATCCAAATGTGTTGAGTTTGGATATTCAAAGTTAAATATTTCAATATTTGCAGTTAAAAAATGAGGTAAAAATTCAGCCCAAATCCTGCATTCTCCAAACCTAAAAACCCTTTGAAATCCAAATGTGTTGAGTTTGAATACTCAAAAGGGCTTTTTGAGTTAAAAATTCAGCCCAAATCCTGCATTCTCCAAACCCAAAAACCTTTGAAATCCAAATGTGTTGAGTTTCAATATTTGAAGGGCTTTTTGAGTTAAAAATTCAGCCCAAATCCTTCATTCTCCAAACCTAAAAACCCTCTGAAATCCAAATGTGTTGAGTTTCAATATTCAAAGTTAAATATTTCAATATTTGCAGTTAAAAAACCCCCTTTGAAATCCAAATGTGTTGAGTTTGGATATTCAAAGGGTTTTCTCCAATTGAAAAATGAGTTAAAAATTCAGCCCAAATCCTTCATTCTCCAAACCTAAAAACCCTTTGAAATCCAAATGTGTTGAGTTTGGATATTTAAAGGGCTTTTTGAGTTAAAAATTCAGCCCAAATCCTGCATTCTCCAAACCTAAAAACCCTCTGAAATCCAAATGTGCTGAGTTTCAATATTCAAAGTTAAATATTTCAATATTTGCAGTTAAAAAATCTCTTTGAAATCCAAATGTGTTGAGTTTGGATATTCAAAGGGCTTTCTACAATTAAAAAATGAGTTAAAAATTCAGCCCAAATCCTGCATTCTCCAAACCTAAAACCCCTTTGAAATCCAAATGTGTTGAGTTTCAATACTAAAAGTTAAATATTTCAATATTTGCAGTTAAAAAATGAGTTACAAATTCAGCCCAAATCCTGCATTCTCCAAACCCAAAAACCCTTTGAAATCCAAATGTGTTGAGTTTCAATATTCAAAGTTAAATATTTCAATATTTGCAGTTAAAAAAACCCCTTTGAAATTCAAATGTGTTGAGTTTGAATATTCAAAGTTAAATATTTCAATATTTGCAGTTAAAAAAACCCCTTTGAAATCCAAATGTGTTGAGTTTGGACATTCAAAGGGCTTTCTCCAATTGAAAAATGAGTTAAAAATTCAGCCCAAATCCTGCATTCTCCAAACCCAAAAACCCTTTGAAATCCAAATGTGTTGAGTTTGGATATTCAAAGTCAAATATTTCAATATTTGCAGTTAAAAAATGAGGTAAAAATTCAGCCCAAATCCTGCATTCTCCAGACCTAAAAACCCTCTGAAATCCAAATGTGTTGAGTTTCGATATTCAAAGTTAAATATTTCAATATTTGCAGTTAAAAAATGAAGTAAAAATTCAGCCCAAATCCTGCATTCTCCAAACCTAAAAACCCTTTGAAATCCAAATGTGTTGAGTTTCAATATTCAAAGGGCTTTTTCCAATTAAAAAATGAGTTAAAAACTAAGGTGAAGTTCATTAAATTTGACTCCAAACAAGTGGCTCCTCAGGAACTTTGTCCATTTAAAACAGGGGAAAAAAAAACAGGGGGAAAACAAGGAAAAATTCTCCTTATTCCCAAACCAACCCCCCCATTCCAGAGGGGGAACCACTTGGCCAAGTCTTGCTCCCAACAAGGAGGGAATTAACATTCCAAGAGAAATTCCAGGAGGGGAAAGGGGGGAATATTTCCCTCCTTTCCATGGCAGAGAGGTCACAGAGGGAAATATCTGACATTTGATTGTGGGTTGGGATTTTGGGAGTTTTTTAGGTTGCTTGGGCAGTGGAAGGACACAGGGAAGGGAGGGACACACCTGGATCAAACCCATGGACAACATGGATCAACATTCCCTAAGGAACGAATCCATGGGTACAGGGATTTGTTCCACTCATCCTTTACCTCCACCATGGCAATTCCAGGCAAATCTTCCCTCAGGATTGTGTTTTAATACACACATTTCCACATGGAATTTTCCATGTGGAAATCCTTTGCTGATGATCCTGAGCAACAATTCCTTGGAGATGGAATTATTTCCTGATTTCCTCATGTTTTCCACCCGCCCCAACTTGACTTCCCCCAACATGGCAACACCCTCAGCCGTCCCACACCCCGTGTTTCCACCCTGCTCTGTGATTTGCCCCTGGTTTTCCAGGTTTTTCCAAGGATACAGATGGCCTGCACGGCCTCCATGGCCATGGACAACACAGATCAAGCCCATGGAGAAGATTCCCCAAGGGAACGAATCCGTGGGTACAGGGATTTGTTCCACTCATCCTTTACCTCCAGCATGGCAATTCCAGGCAAATCTTCCCTCAGGATTGTGTTTTAATACACACATTTCCACATGGAATTTTCCATGTGGAAATCCTTTGCTGATGATCCTGAGTGACAATTCCTTCCACATGGAATTATTTCCTGATTTCCTCACGTTTTCCACCCACCCCAACTTGACTTCCCCTAACATGGCAACACCCTCAGCCTTCCCACACCCCGTGTTTCCACCCTGCTCTGCGATTTGCCCCCGGTTTTCCAGGTTTTTCCAAGGATACAGATGGCCTGCAAGGCCTCCATGGCCATGGACAACACAGATCAACAAGTCCATGGAGAACATTCCCCAAGGGAACGAATCCGTGGGTACAGGGATTTGTTCCACTCATCCTTTACCTCCACCATGGCAATTCCAGGCAAATCTTCCCTCAGGATTGTGTTTTAATACACACATTTCCACAAGGGAAAGAGAATCCCCTTGGCTGATGATCCTGAGCAACAATTCCTTAGAGATGGAATTATTTCCTGCTTTCCTCACGTTTTCCACCCACCCCAACTTGACTTCCCCCAACATGGCAACACCCTCAGCCGTCCCACACCCCGTGTTTCCACCCTGCTCTGTGATTTGCCCCTGGTTTTCCAGGTTTTTCCAAGGATACAGATGGCCTGCAAGGCCTCCATGGCCATGGACAACACAGATCAACAAGTCCATGGAGAACATTCCCCAAGGGAACGAATCCGTGGGTACAGGGATTTGTTCCACTCATCCTTTACCTCCACCATGGGAATTCCAGGCAAATCTTCCCTCAGGATTGTGTTTTAATACACATATTTCCACAAGGGAAAGAGAATCCCCTTGGCTGATGATCCTGAGCAACAATTCCTTAGAGATGGAATTATTTCCTGCTTTCCTCACGTTTTCCACCCACCCCAACTTGACTTCCCTCAACATGGCAACACCCTCAGCCGTCCCACACCCCGTGTTTCCACCCTGCTCTGTGATTTGCCCCCGGTTTTCCAGGTTTTTCCAAGGATACAGATGGCCTGCACGGCCTCGATGGCCTGCTCGAAGGTGACGGTGCCGATCCCACGGCTCTTCCCGTCCTTGTCCTCCAGGATGTCAGCCCTGACCACCACCCCGGCCATGCTGAACACCTCCTTCAGCTTCTTCCAGCCAACCTTGTAATCCAGCTGGAAAACAAGGGGAGTGTTGGGAATAGGAGTGATTTCCATGGAAAAAACAGCGTTAGTGCCTTATGTTGCCTTCCCCGAGTTTACAAGGATAAGAGGGAATGGAAATAGTGCAAAGGGCGGAGTTTTGTCCCAAAATTCTGATGAACAGACACTGGTCTGCAGGTACAGCTTAATTTAGGACTCCCCCAGCACAGGGGACCAACAAGACACAGATTAAGTGACTCCTTTGCTCCAAAATCCAGATAAATGGACACTGTGGAATTCAGGTACGACTGCCTTGGCACAGGGAACCAACAAGACACAGATCAAGCTACTACTTCACTCCAAAATCTGAATTAACAGACACTCTGCCATGTAAATACATCTTAATTTATAACCTCCTTAGCACAAGGAATCCACAAGACACAGATTAAGCTACTACTTTGCTCAAAAATCTGAATTAGAAGACTGATATATAAATACATCTTAATTTAGCACCGGGAATCTACAAGACACAGATGAAGTTTGTTCAAAAATCCAAATTAACAGACACTGGGACATGTAAATGTATCTTAATTTAGAACTCCCTTAGCACAGGGAAGCAACAAGACCCAGACTAAGTTACTGCTCTAAATCCAAATTAACAGGCACTGGGACATGCAGGTACCTCTTAATTTGTAACTTCCTTGGCACAGAGAATCAACAAGACACAGATTAAGCTACTACTTTGCTCAAAAATCTGAATTAGAAGACACTGACATATAAGTACATCTTAATTTATAATTCCCTTAGCATTGGGAAGCAACAAGACCCAGATCAAGTTACTGCTCTAAATCCAAATTAACAGGCACTGGGACATGCAGGTACCTCTTAATTCATCACTTTTTGGCACAGGGAACCAACAAGACACAGATTAAGTTATTACTCTCTTCAAAAATCCAAATAAACACACACTGTGGAATTTAGGCACAACTTCCTTGGCACAGGGAACCAAGAAGACACAGACTAAGTTCGTACTTTGCTCAAAAACCCAGATTAGCAACACTCTGCCATGTAATTTAAATATAATTTATAATTTAGAACCTCCTTAGGATCACCGAGACATCCAGGCCAGACTGAAGCCACCCAAGGCAGACGAAGCCCCTCCCAGGTTTTCCCAGAGCTGGAATTCCCAGGCAATCCCGCTTCCCACTTACGTTGGCCACGAAGACGGTGCTTCCCAACCTCCCTGCCTGCAGGGCGTGGATGATCTCGTTGGGAATGTTGGGATTGTTCAGGATGCTGGGCGGGATGTTGATCATTCCGGGGCCGCCGGGGCCGGGCCCGATTCCCATCCCTCCGGCCACCGCCATGACCTTCTGCATGGCCCTCCTGGCGTGCTCCCCGTCGGGATCCTGTGGGAAAACACACCCTCAGCATCCCAAAATCCAGCTGTTGGAAGGGATTCCCACCAGGAATGCCCCAGCATTCCTCTGGAATGCCCTTCCTGGTGGGCTGATTGCTCTGCTCCGAGGATGTTGTTCTCACCTCCCGTTCCCTCTCTCCTTTAAAGAACCTCTCCAACCCTCACCCAAGGATGTTTTTCCCAAATCCCAAATTGTTGTGCCACCTGTGCCAGGGCAGCAGCAAAGATTGTCTCCCATTAGGCCCAGCCTAAGGCAGCGAAAAGCCAGGCCTGAGGTTTCACTGCAGAAATGCAAATGTTCACACCCGTCCCTCCATGTTTATATTTGAAATAGGACATTGCTCAAATCAAAGAATATTCCATTGTATGAAATATAATATTCCATGATATGGATTATAATATTTTCCATATAGGACAGTCTAAGGCAGTGAAAAGCCAGGCCTAAAGTTTAAACTTGGTTGATGATCGACCATCAACCCAGTTTAAACTGGATCATCAACCCAGTTTAAACTGGATCATCAACCCAGTTTAAACTGGATCATCAACCCAGTTTAAACTGGATCATCAACCCAGTTTAAACTCGACCATCAACCCAGTTTAAACTCGACCATCAACCCAGTTTAAACTCGACCATCAACCCAGTTTAAACTCGACCATCAACCCAGTTTAAACTCGACCATCAACCCAGTTTAAACTCAATCAATCCAGTTTAAACTCAATCAATCCAGTTTAAACTCAATCAGCTTTAAACTCGACTGATCAACTTATAACTCAATTGAACAACTTTAAACTTTAATAATCAACCTTAAACTCAATCAGCTTTAAACTCGATAATCGACCAAGTTTAAACTCGATCGATCAAGTTTAAACTCAATCAATCAACTTTAAATTTGATGAATCAACTTTGAACTCAAGTCCAGCAGTGGTTCAACAGGTAAAACATAAAAAAGACTGCCTGGGTTTTTCTGGATTCGAGCTGTCAAATCCCACTTTTGCTCAGTTATTCCCGAGCCAGCCCTCCCCAGGCCCCGGAGAAGAGGAGCAGCTCTCACCTCTTTGACTTTGAGGGGCCTCCCCCCGAGGCTGTGCTTGTTGAGGACCTCGGCCGCCTTCTTCATGCTCTCCTCCATCTTGAACTCCACCACCCTGCGGGGACAGGACGCTCAGAGCCGGGGCAGGGAGGGTTTCCCGGGAATTCCACAGTCCCGGGATGTGCCGAGCGGGAAGGGAACCCCCAAGGAGCAGCAAATCCAACCCTGATCCCTGCACAGGACTCTTAAAATGTCCACTTTTTTATTGTTTGTCCCGTTTTAGTTTGGTTTGGAAACTTTCTTGTGTGGATGGAGCATAATGGGCACATATTAAAATATAGGGATGCATGGAATATATATATACATAAATACATATATATTAAAAAATATATAATATATATAAATATATTATATATATAATATATAAAAATATAAGTAATACATAGTGTATAAAAAATAAATAATATATAGTGTATAAAAAATAAATAATATATAAAGTGCATAATGTGCACATATTAAAATATAGGGATGCATGGAATATATATATACATAAATATATATATATTAAAAATATATCATATATATAATATATAAATATATTATATATAATTTATAAAATATAAGTAATATATAGTGTATAAAATATAAATAATATATAAAGTGTATAAAAAATAAATAATATATAAAGTGCATAATGTGTACATATTAAAATATAGGGATGCATGGAATATATATATACATACATATATATATTAAAAAATATACAATATATATATAAATATATTATATATATAATATATAAAAATATAAGTAATATATAGTGTATAAAACATAAATAATATATAGTGTATAAAAAATAAATAATATATAAAGTGTATAAAAAATAAATAATATATAAAGTGTATAATGTGCACATATTAAAATATAGGGATGCACGGAATATATATATACATAAATATATATATATATAAAATACATATAATATATATAAATATATTATATATAATATATAAAAATATAAGTAATACATAGTGTATAAAATAAAAATCATATATAAAGTGTATAAAAAATAAATAATATATAAAGTGCATAATGTGCACATATTAAATATATGGATACATGGAAAATATATATACATAAATATATATATATTAAAAATTATATAATATATATATAAATATATTATATATATAATATATAAAAATATAAGTAATATATAGTGTATAAAACATAAATAATATATAGTGTATAAAAAATAAATAATATATAAAGTGCATAATGTGCACATATTAAAATATAGGGATGCATGGAATATATATATACATAAATATATATATAAAAAATATATTATATATATAATATATAAGTATATTATATATAATATATAAAATATAAGTAATATATAGTGTATAAAATATAAATAATATATAAAGTGTATAAAAAATAAATATATAAAGTGCATAATGTGCACATATTAAAATATATGGATGCATGGAATATATATATACATAAATATATATATTAAAAAATATATAATATACATATAAATATATTATATATATAATATATAAAAATATAAGTAATATATAGTGTATAAAACATAAATAATATATAGTGTATAAAAAATAAATAATATATAAAGTGCATAATGTGCACATATTACATATATGGATGCATGGAAAATATATATATAATATATAAAAATATAAATAATATATAAAGTGTACACAATATAAATATATTTACTTTTAAAAATGAATTTGTGCATATATTGAAATAGAGGGATGTATGTTAAATATATATATAAATAATATATAAAGTGTACACATATTAATATATATATTTTTAAAAATGAACTTGTGCATGTATTGAAAGAGGGATGTTATATATATATAATACATATAAATATAAATAATACATAAAGTGTACACAATAAAAATATATTTCTTTCTAAAAATGAACTTGTGCACGTATTGAAATAGAGGGATGTTATATATATATAAAATATATATAAATATAAATAATATATAAAGTGTACGCATATAAATATATTTATTTTTAAAAATGAACTTGTGCACATATCAAAATATGGATGCATGGAATATATAGAGTGTACACATACAAATATATATATTTATTTTAAAAAATGAACTTGTGCACATATTAAAATATATGGATGCATGTAATATGAAGTGTAGACATATAAATATATATATTTAATTCTAAAAAATGAACTTTTGCATTATATCTACCCACAATATCATGCAGTATTGACTTAGATTTTGTGGTGCAATGCTTAGTTTGTTCCAGTTAGAACTTTGTTTTAATTGAGGGCAAGGTTCAATTTTATATTAAGAAGAAGAACTTTATATTAAACCTGAAAGAGTAAAACTTCAGTTTAACAAGTAAAGACTAAAATTTAGGGAAGAGGGGATTGGTTGGTGTTGAAGAGAAGCAGAAAAGCTCACACATCACTGGAGAGAATTCAAAAATATAAGAAATAAAAACCTCACACATCACTGGAGAGAATTCAAAAATATAAGAAATAAAAACCTCACACATCACTGGAGAGAATTCAAAAATATAAGAAATAAAAACCTCACACATCACTGGAGAGAATTCAAAAATATAAGAAATAAAAACCTCACACATCACTGGAGAGAATTCAAAAATATAAGAAATAAAACTTTAGTTTTAAACTAAAGACTAAAATTTAATTAACTATTTAATTAATTGATTAGCTATTTAATTAATAACTTAACTATTTAATTAATAAATTTAATTAACTATTAAACTAAAGACTAAAATTTAGGGAAGAGGGGATTGGTTGGTGTTGAAGAGAAGCAGAAAACCTCACACATCACTGGAGACAATTCAAAAATATAAGAAATAAAAACCTCACACATCACTGGAGACAATTCAAAAATACACTTACTAAACTAAAGTTTTATTTCTTAAAGACTAAAATTTAGGGGAGAGGGGATTGGTTGGTATTGGAGAGAAGCAGAAGAGCTCACAGATCACTGGAGAGAATTCAAAAATAAAAAAACACGAGGAGAAAATTCCCTCCCCAAAACTGAACTTACGCGCATCCCTGAGGAGGAGATTCCGGAGGTCGGGACCGGGGAGGAGAGGAGGGAAGAAAACAGAAACAAAGTCAGCAAAAGCACAACAAACACCCCCCAAACCCCTCATTTATTTATTCATTTCCAAGTCAAATCAACATGAGTTTTGGCCCTGCCGGTGAGAATAAAAGCCTCCGAGACTTCCAGGCCCTAATTTCCATCAGAGGGTTAAAAAAAAACCTGGGATTTTCTCTGAGCTTTGGAACAGACAGAACTAAATCCCGATTCTCCTCCTCCTCCAAGAAAATAACCACACACTCCTCCACGTGACCTGCTCTTCCCTGGCCTCCACACACAAACCCTACAGCCGGATCCTTCAGGACACTTCGCTGCTCTCCCGGATTTTTTCCATCCCTGCTGGAATTCTGGGCTAGAGAGGGTGACAGCGGAGGGTTTTTACCTGGCCCAGGAAGTGGAGTTTTTTTTAAAACACGACCCGCTCTTCCGAAATGCAGCCGAACCGCTCGAGTTTTGCCAAGCCATGGAGAAATAAATAATTCCACTCTCCAGCCAAATACCAACTGGGCTCCAGAGGGGAAGGGGGGGGGGGAAAAAGGGAGGGTGGGAAAAAAAAGGGGGGAAAAGTCCGACAGCCAACGCCAACTGACCGCGGGGAAAACCGTCCTGAACTCCGAAACCCTGGGCCCACCTCCTCCCAAACCCCCGGAAAAGCGGCTCTCCCGGAATTCTGGCCACTCCACATCCACACTCTCCGCGCGCTTCCTTCCCTGGCTGCCTTTTTCCACGCCACCACCACACGGATAAGCTTGTTTAATTTTTATTTTTTTTCTTTTTGGGGGCAGGTAGAAAATCCACAGAAGTAAATTCTCTCAGAACACTTACCCTTGACTTTCCTTCAGCGTCCATTAAGAGCTCCACGTATGTTACCTCACCAACTACAAATCAGATTCCAGACGACACATATACCAAGGGAGAAAAGCCAAGAAAACAATGGGAATTTAGAACAATCAACGACCAGGTATGGAGCCTCTGCCTTATAAGAAATCGCCCAGAAACACTCCGTGTTCTCCAGACCTCAATTACAGGTATGCAGCAAGGGGGCAAAGCACTTGGAACGTGTTCTTGGTTCTCCTCCGCTTCCTGAGGGTTTTCCCACACAGTGGAAGGTTCCTCTGGATCTTGAGGCGATCCAAACCCTTGGGAAAAGCTGCAGGAAGGAGTTTCCTTCACCTCGAGTTTGTCTCCATGAAGGAGAGATTTGTTTTATCTTGAATCACTCCAACGAGTGATTTGTTTTATCCTGAATCACTCCAATGAGTGATTTGTTTTATCTTGAAATCCTGAGGGAAAAAATTGTCCCAAAAGGACAAGGGACCATTTATTTCAGGATTTTTAATTAAAAAGTCCATTTTTAGCTGCAATAATTCACATTTAACTCTGCCCTGTTTGCTCTCAGGACAAAAATTGCTGAGAGCAAGAGGCAAAACTCCCTGGAAAACTCCAGCTGCGCCTTTAACCAAGGGACTGGGATTGCTTCCTGAGGTTTTTCCACACAGTGGAAGGTTCCTCTGGATCTTGAGGCAATCCAAACCCTTGGGAAAAGCTGCAGGAAGGAGTTTCCTTCACCTCGAGTTTGTCTCCATGAAGGAGTGATTTGTTTTATCTTGAATCACTCCAACGAGTGATTTGTTTTATCCTGAATCACTCCAACGAGTGATTTGTTTTATCTTGAAATCCTGAGGGAAAAAACTGTCCCAAAAGGACAAGGGAGCATTTATTTCAGGATTTTTAATTAAAAAGTCCATTTTTAGCTGCAATAATTCACATTTAACTCTGCCCTGTTTGCTCTCAGGACAAGAAAATGCCGACAGCAAGAGGCAAAACTCCCTGGAAAAACCCAGTTGCGCCTTTAACCAAGGAATTGGGATTGCTTCCTGAGGTTTTCCCACACAGTGGAAGGTTCCTCTGGATCTTGAGGCAATCCAAACCCCTGGGAAAGGCTGCAGGAAGGAGTTTCCTTCACCTCAAGTTTGTCTCCATGAAGGAGAGATTTGTTTTATCCTGAATCACTCCAACGAGTGATTTGTTTTATCTTGAATCACTTCAACGAGTGATTTGTTTTATCTTGAAATCCTGAGGGAAAAATTGTCCCAAAAGGACTCAATCTGAACCAAGGGACCATTTATTTCAGGATTTTTAATTAAAAAGTCTGGTTTTAGATGCAATAACTCACATTTAACTCTGCCCTCATGACAAAAACTGTCGACGGCAAGAGGCAAAACTCCCTGGAAAACTCCAGCTGTGCCTTTAACCAAGGGATTGGGATTGCTTCCTGAGGTTTTCCCACACAGTGGAAGGTTCCTCTGGATCTTGAGGCGATCCAAACCCTTGGGAAAAGCTGCAGGAAGGAGTTTCCTTCACCTCGAGTTTGTCTCCATGAAGGAGAGATTTGTTTTATCCTGAATCACTCCAACGAGTGATTTGTTTTATCCTGAATCACTTCAACGAGGGATTTGTTTTATCTTGAAATCCTGAGGGGAAAAATTGTCCCAAAAGGACTCAATCTGAACCAAGGGACCATTTATTTCAGGATTTTTAATTAAAAAGTCTGGTTTTAGATGCAATAACTCACATTTAACTCTGCCCTCACGACAAAAACTGTCGACGGCAAGAGGCAAAACTCCCTGGAAAACTCCAGCTGTGCCTTTAACCAAGGGATTGGGATTGCTTCCTGAGGTTTTCTTACACAGTGGAAGGTTCCTCTGGATCTTGAGGCGATCCAAACCCTTGGGAAAAGCTGCAGGAAAGAGTTTCCTTCACCTCGAGTTTGTCTCCATGAAGGAGTGATTTGTTTTATCTTGAATCACTCCAACGAGTGATTTGTTTTATCCTGAATCTCTCCACTGAGTGATTTGTTTTATCTTGAAATCCTGAGGGAAAAAATTGTCCCAAAAGGACAAGGGAGCATTTATTTCAAGATTTTTAATTAAAAAGTCTGGTTTTAGCTGCAATAATTCACATTTAACTCTGCCCTGTTTGCTCTCAGGACAAAAGTTATCAACAGCAAGAGGCAAAACTCCCTGGAAAACTCCAGCTGCATCTTTCCCCATGGGATTGGGATCGCCTTTTTATTCCAGGATCCAACTACCCAAGTGGCTGCTGCCTTTGAAGGGACTGGCACACAGAAGGATGGGTGAAAACATGCCTTTTTTTTTCTCTTTATAGGTGGTTTTAGAAATCCTGGGGGTAAAATTAAACCCAGGAGGACTCCAGGTTGTGTTACCTGGAAGGTGGGATGTTGTGTTTGTGGGAAACCACCACCCAGTGGGAGGATTAATGAATAATTTAAGCAAGGAATGGAGTCTCCCAAGGGACAGAGGGAGGTGTTCAGCCTGACCTCCCACAGGGTCAGCAATTTATCTTATAAATACAAAATATTAATTATATATTAATAACATTAAGTAGCCTATATTTAACATAATTACAGAAAAGTAACAGCCTGGAAGGCTTCTCTTAAAATTGGGAAAGAAAGGAATGCTTGATGAAATCACTGATTTCTTTGCTTTTAATCTCCATTTCTTATTTTCAGTAATAATTTGGCACTACCAGCATTCCAGCCAGGGAGCAGGGAGATGTTTATGGGATAGTGTTGGAGGCTGGAAGGGGCTGACAAGTCCCTCTGAAAGGGCCAGGGCAGCTCTACCAGAGTGTCCCATTCCAACCCACAGCTAAATCCCTGTTGATATCCAGCCTAACAGCAGGAATTCCAGTCCATAATCCAGGATGAGATCACACAGGACAATTCCAAGGGGCTGTGTGAGGAACAGCCCGTCCTGGGCTGATCCAGGGGGGTTGGAATCTCAGCATTCCCACGGGGTTTCTGTCGCCAGCCATCAAGAGCAGCAGCCAAGTCCAACCAAACTTGGGATGGATTCAACAATTTTAGGGATTAAGACAACAAATTCAGGGAATGAGACAACAAATTCTTCCCAGGGGACCTACAGGACAAAACCAGACGGAGCCACAGGCTGGAATTCTGTGACTTTGCTCCCAAGAATATCCTGAGCCCTCGGATCCAGGGCTCTTCTCTCCCAACTGCTCCTGGGATTCACCCACAATCCCTCCTTCAGATCCACACACACAACTTCCAAGGAAGTTTGCCAAGCCTGGATGTATTAAACACAGTGGAACATTGGCTCTTCTAACCAATCTCTCACTGGGAACCACGAGAATTCCAGGAATCTCTTGGAAAAGGCAGGATGTGCCAGTTCTGCTCGGGGGCTTCGCCTTCGAGCCCCGAGATTAAAAACAACCTGAAGGAGCTTTTTTCCTTCCAAGGAACTTCCTGAAGAGCCAAATTCAAGGAAAAGCAGGGAAAGGGGAATGCCACAATCCTCAGGATCCAAGACAAAGTCCAAAGGACAGAACAAGAGCAATAAAAATGCATTTTTTTTTTAACCTGAAAACCACGTGAAATGACCCAATCCTGCCGGGAGAGGGTGGGTTGAGGTTGGCAAAGGAAGCTTTTTAAAAGGAAAAAGAGCAGGAACTCCCAGAAAATCCTGGGGTTTAAGTTAATGCCAGGGTAATTAAGGTGTCTTTAAGACTTAAAGCAGCCTGGGTTTATTTATTTCTTTAAACCTCACACTTGGAAAAAAGTTTGGGAACTCGGCATTTCCTCAAGAGGCCGGAGCAGGAATCACTGCACCAGCCAGAAATGCAAACTTTTAAGCTTTTTATCCTTTTAAACTTCTTATCCCCCTTTTAAACTTTACATCCACTTCCCAAAGTTGATCTGCAATGGAAAATGAGGATTTTCCAGCCAGGCTGGGCTGGCAGAATTCCAATATTTGGGCAGTGACCATTCAGGAAGCTCAGAAAAGGATATTCCAAAAGGATGACCTGAGGCCTGGCTTGGATGGATTTCACCTGATCCTGAAGATTTTTCTGGGAATTCACCAGAACAACCAGCTGGGGTATAAATATCAACTTAAAAATCTTCAAAGTTGGGGGCAATTTAATGATTTGAGACAAACCAAGAGGTGTGAAAGGTGCAGAGAGGGAAGTCTGAGTAAGCACAAAAAGGGAGAAAGGAAGGAATGGTTTATATCCCACTTATTTCTTTGGCCTAGAGAGCCAAAAGGAAATATTAAATAGGGAAAAGAAGACTCAAGACATGATGAAATTGTCTGGGTGCCTCATAATCATCTGAAGTAAGGAATGAGGAGATTATTTGAAGAGGATCAGAAAGCTTCAATGTGAGGAAATGCAGAGGTGGCCACTGCTCTTCCTTCACTTCCAGATGAAAATTCCTGACAGGAAATCCCTATAAAGTCACAGAAGGGGAAGAGAAACACATTTTTGACATGTTTTTTACACAGTTTTGGTTAAAAGGGGAGAAGGAAAACATCCCCCCCAAAGTAGAGGCAGAGAAGAGGTAGCACTTTCCAGATGGGGAAGGGAAATAAATGTCCCTTTTGCACAAGAAGACTCAGAAAAAGGGGAAATTTTGGCTCTTGGAGAGAGAAGAAAAGAGGAAAGAGGGAGTGAAAAGCTCCTGCAGCCAGGGAAGGACTGAGACTCCTTGGGAAGACAGGGAAGGCCCACGGAAGATAGAGGAACAAGGGGAACAAGGCACATTCCTTACTCATCCATCTCTCTTTGCCTCCCTAAAATGCTGGGCTGGGAGCAGCTCGTGGCAGAATCCTGGGCACTGAACCCAGAGGCACCAGGGAGAGCTGCAGGAGGCCACAAAGCTCCCAAAAATCCCTGGGAATTGGGCAAGAAGGCAGCACAGGAGGTTTAAAGAGCTGCTCTTCTTCCCAGGGAGTTTGGGCTCCTGTCCTTCCCAGGGTGTGGCACGAGCGTGGCCTTGGCTGCAACTGCTCCTGGTTGTTTTTTAATGTCCAGAAAACCATCTAAATTATGGATATTAATATATCCAGACAACGTGGCACAGCTATTGCTTCATTTTACAGCCAACCCCTTCTCCTTGGATCCTCTGCCATTTGCTACCCGGGGCAGGAAGAAGGTTTAAAACCACAGTATCCTGAAATATCTGGGATTCAAACCCCAGCTGGCATCCATGAACATTCCCACATTTCTCCCCCATGTGTGTGGGGGACACCAGGACAGCTCCTTAACATCCAACCACTTCCAGGGAGAATTCCTGCCATCCAGAAGCCTTTTAAACCACCTGATCACCTCAGTTCAGCTAAAAAAAACCCAAAAGGGGGAGTTTCAACCAAGAACATCTTTTCTTTTTTTCCATTTTATCAATGTTCCCACTGCATACCTGTAATTGAGTTGCACCAACAAATACCCTGGAATGCCTGGGAATGAGAAAGAGAGAGAGAGAGGGAGAGAGAGAGAGAGGAAGAGGTGGCACCTTTGGCAGCCTGGCCACCAGCACCAGGTTGGCTCCTAACCCAAATACTTACTGCCACAAGCCACCACGGCTGGACAAAAGTTCCACCTGCTCCCTCCCCAAAAAAAATAAAAAGAGGGGAGAAAAGAAAAAAGAAAAGCCTGGGAATGGTTGGGCCTGGAATTCTTCACACGGAACGAGAAAAAAAAAAGACGACAGGTCAGGGTTTGGTTTTTTCCACGGGCACGTTCCTGGTTCTTGGGACTGAGGGAGGGAAGTGAATCCCAACTCCACGGCAAAGCCGGAGCGGTGGGTTGGTCAGGCAGTCCCAAAAACCAGGAATTGCTTCCCAGTTGGAGCCCTGCAGGCGGAAGGAAGAGGCTTCACCGTTGCCCTAGGGAAGGATCTGCTGGAATGAGCAGCTGAACAGCAAGGCAGGGAACAAGCTGACCCCGGACTTTTCCATCTGGAGAGAAACCACAAGACACTTGGAACGGAATTCAACAACAGCACTTGGAATTAAGGCAAATCTCCGGAGAAACCGATGGATCTGGTGGAGCCAAGTGGGAGCAGGGACCCTGCAGGATTAGGGGCCTGGCCAAGCAGCCTTGGGGGCTGCTGTTGTCATTAAAGAAAACCACACTGGTGGGTCTCAACCAGCCCCTAATCCTGGAGCTTCCCAGGGTTTCCAGTCCTGACAGACTCGGTTCCAGACAAGACATTTTAGAACCCTTTGGAAATTTGTTTTCCCCTTCATTAGGCCACACCTTGACCACATGAACTCTCCATCCTTGCCCAGTTCAAGCACAAGTGAACACTGCTCGCTACCATGACTCTGGATTTAAGGTGCTGCTTGCTCTGAACTTGTTTGGAGCCATTGAAATGTTGGAGAAGTCAAGGATTTTCTTGCCACTCTCCTGCATTTCCGAGGTGACTTGAAAACTAGGAAGCTGGGCTGGAGCTTCGAGAAATGACACTAATTTGGACTTGTCACCACCTGAGCCCTCTCAGCTCAATCTCTTCATCTTCCTCCAGAGATGAAGGTGTTGAGGCCAACAAAGGCAGCTCCCACGTGGAAGTGGGAATGCCAGGACCCTGAGCCTGCTGCAGCACATGCCAAAGCACAAACCTGATGGCTCTTTTTTGGCAGGTCACCCTTAAATACATTTAATGGCCCTTGAGAACTGAGCCCCAAAATCGCCCCGAGTTCGGGGATCTCCGCACACCAGAGCAGGAAATGACCGCCTTGAACGCCCAAAAAATTGCTCCAGGGAGGCTAAAAATCTGAGAAAGGCCTAAGGAAAATCCTCCTAACCCCGGGCTGAAGCACCAGCAGCTGCACTGCCAACATGCCCACGCGGGAACCATCCCCCTGGAAAAGCTGCCAGGGACGGGTGTCGTGCAACAGCCGCCGAAGAACCTTCTCCAAAAGCCCTAAATCACACCGAGTCCACCCAGAGCTGCAGGAAGTCGGGCACAGGGAGGACAACAGGACATCCCTGGGCCACCTGAGGAGCACTTTACCTTTCTCTTTGACCAGGTCCTTCAGGGACTGCCACTTGACGTCGAAGGGGATGTTGGTGATGAAGGCCCGGTACCTCCGGGAGGGGTTGGCGTAGGGCTCGAAGCGGTTCCCCCCCCTCTTCACCCCCTTCTCCTTCCTCTTCTCGTTCTGGGCTGGTCTCTCCCCTTCGCTGCAAGAAAACAGGGAGGATCAGCACATGGATCACTCTGGCTCGGGAACTGCCACCAAATCTTGGGATGGAGTTGGGATAGGCCTACAACTGAAGCAAAACGTGGAATGGTTTGGGTCGGAAGGAGCTGAAAGATGATCCTGTTCCACCCCTGACCTGGGGCTGGAGGGACAGAATCAGGAACTCAATCACTGCCTGGCTCAGTTGGAATCATGGAATGGTTTGGGCTCGAAGGAGCTGAAAGATGATCCTGTTCCACCCCTGACCTGGGGCTGGAGGCAAACACATCTCCCTGAGGGGCAGAATCAGGAACTCAATCACTGCCTGGCTCAGCTGGAATCACGGAATCATGGAATGGTTTGGGTTGGAGGGACCCTATAGATGATCCTGTTCCACCCCTGACCTGGGGCTGGAGGCAAACACATCTCCTCGTGGGGCAGAATCAGGAACTCAATCACTGCCTGGCTCAGTTGGAATCACAGAATCATGGAATGGTTTGGGTTGGAAGGGCCCCCAAATATGATCCTGTTTCACCTCTTCCCTGGAGCTGGAGGCAAAGCCCATTTCCCTGAGGGGCAGGGACTTCAAAATTCCTGAGCAGGCGGATCGTGGTCCAGTGTGGAAAAGGATCAACTGATCCACAGTTTGTACTTAGGAGAGATTCACCCTGCAATCCACTGCCTGGCTCAGCTGGAATCACGGAATGGTTTGGGTTGGAAGGAGCTTAAAGATGATCCTGTTCCACCCCTGACCTGGGGCTGGAGGCAAACACATCTCCCTGAGGGGCAGAATCAAGAATTTAATCAGTGCCTGGCTCAGCTGGAATCAGAGAATCATGGAATGGTTTGGGCTGGAAGGAGCTTAAAGATGATCCAGGTCCATCCCTGCCCTGGGGCTGGAGGCAAAGCACATTTCCATGAGGGGAAGAAACTTCCAAACTCCTGAGCAGGTGGATTGTGGTTCAGTGTGGAAAAGGATCAACTGATCCACAGTTTGTATTTAGGACAAACTGCAATTCACTGCCTGGCTCAGCTGGAATCATGGAATGGTTTGGGTTGGAAGGAGCTTAAAGCCCGTCCAGTGCCACGGGCAGGGACATCTCCCAGTATCCCAGGTTGTTCCAACCTGGCCTTGGACACTTCCAGGGATGAAGCATCCTCTGGAAAACCCACTCCAGGGCCTCCCCACCCTCACAGGGAGGAATTCCTGCCCAATATCCCATCTAAATTCCCCCTTTTGAAGCCATTCCCTGTGTCCTGTCCCTCCAGCCCTCATCCCAAATCCCTCTCCAGCTCTCCTGGAGCCCCTTTAGGCCCTGGAAGCAGCTCCAAGCTCTCCCTGGAACCTTCCCTTCTCCAGCCTGGCCTTGGACACTTCCAGGGATGGAGCAGCCACAGCTTCTCTGGGAATTCCATCCCAGCCCCTCCCCACCCTCACCTTCCAAGTTTCAGCCCTTCAGGTTGGTTTGGAAGCTGCTCCTTCCCCCCAAAACCGCCCCAAACGTGGCCCTGGCCCAAAGATTCCCTCACAATCCCACTCCCTGAGATTCCCACACAATCCCACTCCCCGGGATTCCTTTCCCAGGGGGGAAAGATCCACGTTTTCCTCCCCCATTTCTCCCAAGTTTTCAGCCTCACACCCTCCACCTCCTTGTGACCTCCCCACACTCCTCAAACACCTTTAATTCAAATAAAACCACTCCCACTATTAGGATTTTTACCACAATAACGTTGTTTTAACACAATAATCTGTATCTCTCAGCCCAGTGGCTCCTCATTAATCCACTTTTCCTCTCTATTCCACTTAAAACCAGATTTTTGGGTGACAAATTCCACATATTCAATATTTCCACATACTGAATATTTCCCTTTGTTATTTCAGGGTAAAAACTTAAAAAAAAAATAATTAGAAATTAAGAGTATTTCTCAAGCAACCCTGAAAGGAAAAATAAATTAAATGCTTCAGGCTCAGCCTTCCATAATTCCCTTCACTAATCCAATTAATTTCCCAGTTCTCTGGGTGAGAAGATGCACAAAAACATCTTTTGAAGGAATTCAGGAGGACACATTAAGCTGAAGTTTCTAAAACCTGCCTGTGCTGAGCTTTTTCTCCACTTAAAAACCTGAAATTCCAGGGCAGAAACTCCAACTCCATCCCTCCCATTTTATCCCTGAAGAGGCAAACCCCCCCTGGAATAAAGGAAATAAGAGTGGAGATGTCTCCAAAATTTTATATTTGAGGGGATTCCCCATTTTTCTCTGAGGCTTTTCCAGCCTCAGGGATTGGGAATTTTCCAGTCTTTTCCTCCCTGAACTTTTCTTAAATCTTGAGAAACAAAATAATTCAATTAGATTTGAAACCCCTGTGACTCTTTAATTTGTTGGGTTGAGGAAATAACACAAAATTTAGTGGTAAAAGTTTTTTTTTATGGTTATTCCTTAAACTGGATTTACATTCCTGGCCCTTGAACTGCTCTAAAATATTCCAGGCAATGAGGATGAGGCAGAGATTTCCTGGAATTCTGAATTTCAGGCTCCCAAATCAGCTTAAAAACCCCTCAAGCTTCGCTTAAACCACCACTTTGGGTAACTACAACCCAAAGATCTACATAAAATAACACATTTTAGTCCTTATTTGGGGGAGATATTTTATCTACTGGGATTTTTTGCTCCCCCCTGGAGTTCCAGAACTAAAAAGTTTCACTCAAACTAAAAGAAAATTCTCCTGTTTGTGGCGTTTGGAGAAGGAGGAACCGAAAGGGAAGTTCTTATTTCCTCCAAAAAGTGGATTATTAGTCACATTCCACCACAAGATTTCTTAAGCCACACCCAGGAAGTGGCTCAGAATTCCCTAAAAACATCAAAATCCGTCATATCAAACCCCTCTTTTTCCCCCCTAAGGGCACTAAGGCGCAGGTTTAAACGAAATTATGTTTGTCAGGATTTTATTTCAGTTCCTCAAAGCCCAATTTGACTATTTTTAATGGAGAAATAAAACCCAAAAAACTGATAAAATGGATAGAAAATGCATATTTTTCCCCATCTGTTTTTCCACATCTATTTTTCCAGATCTTCCTCCCCGTGAAACCAAACCCACAACCTCACATCCAACCTCAAATCTGCAACAGGACTCGGAGCACGCGAGGTTCAAACTGCTGGTTCTCCCCGCGGGCTTAAACCGGAGCCAAAAATGTCCTTTATTCCACGGATTTGGCCTCAAAACCAGCTTTTCTAAGTGAAATTTTCCTCCAGCAGCAACGGAATGATTTGAGAAGCAATTGAGGCGCTTTTTTCCACCCCAAAACTACAGTTTTTGCTGAAATTCCTGCAGCATTCCCTCGCCACGAGGGTTGTGTAACCCCTTCCCGGCACCACCTCAAACTCTCCCCCTCGAGGTATTCGCGCTCCTGAGCCACCTCCTGGGTGAATCACCCCCAAAACTGCGAGAGAACACAAAGGAATTAACTTTAAACACCACCCGCACCCCTCCGGCACCGCCTGTTCGCCCCGCGGCGGCTTTAACTCCGCTAAACCCCGGTGGAAACTCCTCCGGAGCGGGACGGGGGCGAGGAGAGCCAGGAGCGGCTCTTGCAGAGGCGCTTTCACGGAGGAAACACCGCCCGGGTCCCCCTCGGGAGCCCCGAACCAGGAGCGGTCCCGCCGGGCACGGTTCCCCCCCACCCCTCCCCTCCCCTCCCCTCAGGCCGGGCCCAGGCGCGGGGAGGCCGCGCACGCGGCGCCGCCGCCCCGTCCCGCCGCTCCCTACCTCTTGGGGGGCGGCCCCCCCGCGCCGCCCGCCCCGTTGGGCGCGGGCGGAGGCGCCGCCGCGGCCGCGGAGGCCGCCGGAGGCTCCATTTTGCCGGGGGCGCTTTGCGAGGCCGCCGCGGTCGCCGCCGCCATTTTCCCTGCGCGTCCCTTTGTGTGGCGCGCGCGGGGCACGACGGGAAGGCGCCGCTCCGCCCGCCCGCCAGGGGGCGAACCGCGCCGCGCGTGCGCAAAAGGGGCGACGCCGCGAGGGCGGTTGCCGGCGGGAAAGGGCGCGTGGCGCGCTGCGCACGCGCAATGAGGCGGCAATGGCTGCTGGGCGGGACTGGGAGCGGGGGCGCGGGATGAGCGGCGGCCGCGCTGAGCGGCGCCAACGGCCGGCGCTGGTGTAATGATGACTCTGCGCTGTACGGACAGGCGGTAATGGCGGCGCTCTGTGTGGGCTGCCAGCGATATTACAACTGCGTACGCGCTCAGCGGCGGCGTGCTGTACGGACACGCGGTTATGGCGGCGCTCTGTGAGGGATGGCGGGAACGGAGTGCTGCGCATGCGCAATATAGGGCAAAGCCGCAAGGCATGGCGGCGCTGCGCATGCGCAATATAGGGCAACGCCGCAAGGCATGGGTAGTGTTGTGCGGAGGTGGGAGGGGGACGGGGATTTTTGGGCGTTTTGTCCCCCAAAATTTGAGATTTTGGGGTTTGACCTCCCATGGACAACAAAGCAATAATTCCGCTCTAAGAGAGACGCTGTTTAGCTCACAAAATCAAGGGATACTCGTCAGTGCAACTCTTGGCCCTGCACAGGAATAAACCTACAAGGCCTGAGGTTGAGTTAGTTTTTTACAAATTCCGAAGGCCTCGGAATCGTCAGTTTTAAGGAACAGACACCAAAACACACCCGAGCAGGAGAACGGGGAAGGAGCAGAGGAGCTTCCCCTGCCTTTGGGACGTCACCAGAGCTCTGCCCCGAACGCCCCCGACAACACCAGGATACTGCCCCAGGGACAACTCCACATTCCCCACTTAACACTGACCAGGAAACGCCTCGTCGATAAAAAAAGGCTCAACACGGCAGCCGTGGGAGGGGTATTTTAAGTATAAAAAAGACTTTTCGGGGACTGTTGCCCACACGATGAATGTGTGCCATGGCAGAACAGGGAAGACCGGGGCCCACAGCGAGGGTCACTGGGACGCAGCCGAAGCTTCCCCAGCCCCAGTTCGCAGCCTCGGGGCCTCCCAAGACCGGGAAGGGGACACAGTCCACACCCCCCCGGACCTCAAAATCGCCGGAACCTCTGATGAGGCCGCGGCGCGCCGGCGGACGGTTGGCTGTGATGCACAACAGCGGAGGGCGCGGCTTGTTGACAGGCAGCTGGCTCGGCCAATAACAGACGAGAATCACAGAGCGCGTGGCTCGCTCCGCCAATGAGCGGAGGGGGAGAGCGGGGCTAAACCCGGAAGTGGCGAGCGGCGCGGGGGCAGCGCCGGGGGTCGGGAGCGACAGCAGCGACAGCAGCGACAGCAGCGACAGCAGCGACAGCAGCGACAGCAGCGACAGCAGCGACAGCAGCGACAGCAGCGATGTCGGAACGGAAAGTGTTGAACGTGAGTTGGAGGGATCCCCCGCCAGGGGGCCCGGGCCGGGCCCGCGGAGGGTCCCGAGCCGGCCGAGGGCGCTGCTCGGGGGGCTCTGGGGAACGGGGGAGGGCTGAGGACCCTTCACACCCCCCTGCGCTCTCTCCCCTCACAGAAATATTACCCCCCGGACTTCGACCCAGCGAAGATCCCGAAGCTCAAACTCCCCAAGGACCGTCAGTACGTGGTGAGGCTGATGGCCCCCTTCAACATGAGGTGAGAGGGGACGGGCACCGCGGGGGGGTTTGGAATGGCGCGGGTTGGGAGGCACCTTAAAGCACGTCCAGCTGTGCCACGGGACACCTCCCGCTATCCCAGGGTGCTCCAGCCTGGCCTGGGACACTTCCAGGGATGGGGCAGCCACAGCTTCTCTGGGAAATGAATTCCAGCCCCTCACCACCCTCCCAGGGAAAGAATTGCTTCCATATATCCCATCTATCCTTGCCTTTTTTTAGTTTAAACACTAGGTTGCCCAGAGAAGTTGTGGCTGCCCCATTCCTGGGAGTGTCCAAGGCCAGGCTGGAGAAGGGAAGGGTCCAGGGAGACCTTGGAGCCCCTTTCAGGGCCTAAAGGGGCTCCAAGAGAGATGGAGAGGGATTTGGGACAAGGGCTGGAGGGACAGGACACAGGGAATGGCTTCAAAGTGAAAGAAGGGAAATTTAGATGGGATATTGGGAAGGAATTCCTCCCTGTGAGGGTGGGGAGGGTCTGGGATGGAATTCCCAGAGAAGCTGTGGCTGCCTCATCCCTGGAAGTGTCCAAGGCCAGGTTGAATCAACCTGGGCTAGTGGAAAGTGTCCCTGCCCATGGCAGGGATTGGCACTGGATGGGCTTTAAGGTCCCTTCCAACCCAACCCATTCCATGAATCTGTGATTTTTGGGGCTGTTTTATGAGGAGCCCCTAAACCCCCAAACAACCATCGCTCAAACCGCCGCCGGAAATCCCGTGGGTTTGACCTGTTTAATCCCTTTTTTTTTTTTTTTTGTGCTGTGGGATGGACTTTTCCCTTGTCCTTTTTGCCAGGTGCAAGACCTGTGGGGAGTACATCTACAAGGGGAAGAAGTTCAACGCCCGGAAGGAGACGGTGCAGAACGAGGTGTACCTGGGGCTGCCCATCTTCCGCTTCTACATCAAGTGCACCCGCTGCCTGGCTGAGATCACCTTCAAGGTGACACCCCCGAGGGGTCTTCTGGGCTCCCACCCTCTGGGGAGCAGGGGCAGCACCTGAGGGAGCAGCTGGAGCTGTGCCAGGGCAGGGTTTGGTGGGATATCAGGGAATTTTTCCCCCCGGAGGGTGGTGGGGCACTGACCAGGCTTCCCAGGGCAGTGGGCACAGCCCCAAGGCTGCCAGAGCTCCAGGAGGGTTTGGATGATCCTCTGAGGGATTGTTGGGGTGTCCTGATGATCCCTGGGGGTGCCTTTCTGCTCAGAATATTCCAGGATTCTACAGAAATCCTGCTGTATCGTTGCTGTGGATGTTTCTGTGTTTGTAGGGGACAAATCAAGCCCCAGCTCCTTAAATAAAGAGGGGCAGGGGGTGGAGAAGAGCAAAGGAAAACCCTGGAGAACATGTCCAGAACTCTTGGACAACGCTCAGAGGGACGGGGGGGATTTGGGGTGTCCTGGGCAGGACCAGGAGTTGGACTGGATGACCCTTGTGGGACCCTTCCCACTCAGAATATTCCAGGATTCTCTGAATAAATCCAGTCTCCAACTCTGTCTTATCCATTCCCCTCCCACTTGCTTTTGTCAGTCCAGGGATTGTGCTTTACCCTGTAGAATTCCTGATAAATTCCAGCTGCTCTGAAATCCTTCTCTGCTCCATGTCCCCCATTTTTCCATGAAAATGCCCCTCCATCTCCCCCAGCTTTGAGGGGCAGGGGGTGGAGAAGAACAAAGGAAAATTATGGGGAACATCATTTTGTTGTCCAGAACTCTTGGACAACGCTCTGAGGGACAGGGGGGGATTGTTGGGGTGTCCTGGGCAGGGCCTGGAGTTGGGCTGATGATCCCTGTGGGACCATTCCATGATTCCATGCCATTCCTGCCCCCCTGGGGTTGGGGTGTCCCAGCAAACACTGAGCCCAATATCCCATCTATCCCTGCTTTCTTTTAATTTAAAAACTAAGTTGCCCAGAGAAGCTGTGGCTGCCCCATCCCTGGAAGTGTCCAAAGCCAGGTTGGAGAAGGGAAGGCTCCAGGGAGACCTTGGAGCCCCTTCCAGGGCCTAAAGGGGCTCCAGGAGAGCTGGAGAGGGATTTGGGATGAGGGCTGGAGGGACAGGACACAGGGAATGGCTTCAAAGTGAAAGAGGGGGGGTTTTGGTGTCTCCTCCCTTCTCGGGGCAGTTGGAAGCTCTGGAGTGTCCCACCCCCCCATGGATGGGCTGTTTCCAGCCAGTTTCCCTCATGGAACTCAGGGAATGTGTGGCTCTGGAAGTGGCTGGGGTTCAGTACAGTGATTTTTCCATTGTTTCCCCCTCAGACAGACCCCGAGAACACGGATTACACCATGGAACACGGAGCCACTCGCAACTTCCAGGCAGAGAAGCTGCTGGAGGAGGAGGAGAAGAGGCTGCAGAAGGAGAGGGAGGAGGAAGAGCTCAACAACCCCATGAAGGTACAAGAGCTGAAGGAAAACCTCCCCCCTGCCCTGCCTGGCTTCCCCCAGCCACACAAGTGACCTCGTCCTGCCCAAAAATCGGGATGAGGGGGATCCTCTTGTGCTCCCTGGAGCTGCTGGGGGGGGTCACTGCTGGCACATCCCAGCTCGTCTCCTCTCCCCCAGGTCCTGGAGAACAGAACCAAGGACTCCAAGCTGGAGATGGAGGTTCTGGAGAACCTGCAGGAGCTGAAGGAGCTCAACCAGCGCCAGGCCAACGTGGACTTCGAGGCCATGCTGAAGCAGTACAAGGAGTACGAGGAGGAGCAGAGGAGGAGGGAGCAGGAGGAGGATGAGCAGGAGATGAAGTGAGCGGGCTGGGAATGCTGGGAGTGGGATCAGCCAGGCCCAGGAGCTTGGTGGGAGGGATGGGGAAGGGTTTGGGGACAGCTTTGTTGTGGCAGAGTGGGAAAGGGTTTGGTGTCACTGCTCCACCCAGCAGGGAAATGGGAGGAGGGACGTGGAGATGATTCCAAGGCTGGAGCCAGGCTGGGAGAGCTGGGGGGGTTCACCTGGAGAAGAGGAAGTTCCAGGGAGACCTGAGAGCCCCTTGCAGGGCCTAAAGGGGCTCCAGGAGAGCTGGAGAGGGACTTGGGATAAGGGATGGAGGGACAGGACACAGGGAGTGGCTTCAAAGTGAAAGAAGGGAAATTTAGGTGGGATATTGGGTGGGAATTCCTCCCTGTGAGAATCGAGAGGGGCTGGAATGGAATTCCCAGAGAAGCTGTGGCTGCCCCATCCCTGGGAGTGTCCAAGGCCAGGCTGGAGAAGAAAAGGCTCCAGGGAGACCTGAGAGCCCCTTCCAGGGCCTAAAGGTGCTCCAGGAGAGCTGGAGAGGGACTTGGGACAAGGGCTGGAGGGACAGGACACAGGGAATGGCTTCCCACTGCCAGAGGGCAGGGTTAGATGGGATATTGGGAAAGAATTCTTCCCTGTGAGGGCAGGGAGGCCCTGGAATGGATTTTCCAGAGGATGCTTCATCCCTGGGAGTGTCCCAGGCCAGCTTGGAGCACCCTGAGGTGGTGGAAGGTGTCCCTGCCCATGGCAGGGGGTGGAAATGGATCTTTAAGATCCTTCCAACCCAAACCATTCCATGATTCCGTGAGATCTGGGCTGCTGGAGGGGAAGTGTCCTCACCTGGAAGGAGTTTCTGCTCCTGCTGCTCAGAACCTTCCGGCATTCCCGAAAAAAAACCCCAGGAAGGTGCATCCCACGGCACTGCTGGAGGCTGGAGGAGGTGGCAGTGGAACAGCCCCAGCCCTCAGTGTGGCCCCTCTCCCACAGGTCCATGCTGGAGCAGGCCCAGAACCGGCGGCTCCTCGTGGATTCCGACTCCGACGAGGAGGCGGCGAAGCCGCGCCCGAAACCCGCGGGCACCAACCCCACGGACATCCTGCAGGAGGTGAGGGGGGAGAGGGGCCTGCACACAGCCCAGCTGCTCCCCCAGCTTGGCCAGGGGCCTGGAGCCCACATCCAGCTGGGATCCACCATCCTGGAGCCCAAATCCAGCCCAGATCCCCCATCCTGGAGCCCAAATCCAGCCCAGATCCCCCATCCTGGAGCCCAAATCCAGCCCAGATCCCCCATCCTGGAGCCCAAATCCAGCCAAGATCCTCCATCCTGGAGCCCAGATCCCCCATCCTGGAGCCCAAATCCAGCCCAGATCCCCCATCCTGGAGCCCAAATCCAGCCCAGATCCCCCATCCTGGAGCCCAAATCCAGCCCAGATCCCCCATCCTGGAGCCCAAATCCAGCCCAGATCCCCCATCCTGGAGCCCAAATCCAGCCCAGATCCCCCATCCTGGAGCCCAAATCCAGCCAAGATTCTCCATCCTGGAGCCCAGATCCCCCATCCTGGAGCCCAAATCCAGCCAAGATCCCCCATCCTGGAGCCCAAATCCAGCCCAGATCCGCCATCCTGGAGCCCAAATCCAGCCCGGATCCCCCATCCTGGAACCCAAATCCAGTGTCCTGGAGCTGCGGGTTCCTGTTGTATCCCTACTCTCAGTGCCCCTGGAGCCCAAATCCAGCCCCAATCCTGTGTCCTGGAACCCAAATCCAGCCCCAATCCGTTGTCCTGGAGCCCAAATCCAGCCCCAGTCCTGTGTCCTGGAACCCAAATCCAGCCCAAATCCAGTGTCCTGGAACCCAAATCCTGTGTCCTGGAGCCCAGATCCAGCCCAGATCCTGTGTCCTGGAGCCCAGATCCAGCCCAGATCCTGTGTCCTGGAGCCCAAATCCAGCCCAGATCCTGTGTCCTGGAGCCCAGATCCAGCCCCAATCCTGTGTCCTGGAGCCCAGATCCTGTGTCCTGGAGCCCAAATCCAGCCCCAGTCCAGTGTCCTGGAGCCCAAATCCATCCCCAATCCTGTGTCCTGGAGCCCCAAACCATCCCCAATCCTGTGTCCTGGAGCCCCAAACCATCCCCAATCCTGTGTCCTGGAGCCCCAAACCATCCCCAATCCTGTGTCCTGGAGCCCCAATCCAGCCCCAATCCAGTGCCCCCGGAGCCCGTCATGGATGAGCAGCTCCCAAAGCCGTGTCCCTGTGCACTGGGCTGGAAGGAGCCCGGGGATCCAGGGGGTGATTTTAGGCCGTGGCTGCTGACAAAGGCAGGCAGGGAGAGCTGCCCCCCCCCCTCCCTTCCCTCCCCTCCCAGCTCAGGCCGTGCCCTGGGGCTGCTCCAGGCGGGATTTCAGCCCTCAGGGGAACCAACAGCCCCTCCCTGGGATGTGTTTTTGGCAAAAGAGGCCGAACAAAAGAGCTTTGAGTGGCCTGGTTGTGAGGGAGGGATTATCCCAGAGCCAGGCCCCTGCCCTGCTGCTCCCTGTCTGCAGGGACCCGTGTCTGCCCGCAGCAATCAAAGCTGCTGCGGCTTTAAACCGGGTTTGGGGTTAATCCCAGCCGTGTTCCCTGGCCCAGCACTAATCCCAGAGCCCGGAGAGGGGGGGTTGGATTGGTTGGATTCAGTGCCTGGACCACCTGCAGGCAGCAGGGCAGGGCTGGGGCAGCCCCTGGGGCCGCTCCTGCCCTTCCAGGGAGCTGATGGAAAAAGGGGGAGAGAGGCTTTGGCACGGGCAGAGAGGGATAGGGCACAGGGGGGTGGGTTTAGACTAAAAGAGGGCAAGGGTAGGTGGGATTTTGGGAAGGAATTCCTGGCTGGGAGGATGGGGAGGGGCTGGGATGGATTTCCCAGAGAAACTGTGGCTACCCCATCCCTGGAAGTGTCCAAGGGCAGGTTGGAGAAGAGGAGGCTTCAGGGAGACCTGAGAGCCCCTTTCAGGGCCTAAAGGGGCTCCAGGAGAGCTGGAGAGGGACTTGGGATAAGGGCTGGAGGGACAGGACACAGGGAATGGCTTCAAAGTGAAAGAAGGGAAATTTAGATGGGATATTGGAAAGGAATTCCTGGCTGTGAGGGTGGGGAGGGGCTGGGATGGAATTCCCAGAGAAGCTGTGGCTGCTCCATCCCTGGAAGTGTCCAAGGCCAGGTTGGAGCAACCTGGGAGAGTGGAAGGTGTCCCTACCCTTGGCAGGGGGTGGAGTGGGATGATCTTTAAGGTCCTTCAAACCCAAACCAGTCTGGAATTCTTTTATCTGGAATTCTTTTATCTGCCTCCTCAGCATCCCAGGGCCATCCCAAGGCTGGGCTTCAATCCCAGACAGCAGGACATTGATCTCCAAGGGCTGTTTTGGCTCCAGAGCTCTGTTTATCCGGCCTGTCCCGGGTGCTGCAGGGGGAGAATCCCCACCTTGGCCTCTCCCTCGCGTCTCCCGCTTTTCCTGCTGCTGTTTTTCCCTTTTCCTCCTCTCCTCTCCAAAGCTGGAGCCCCCCTGACCCCTTCTCCTGTCTCCCTGCAGGACCCTCAGCCCCAGAGCAAGAAGCTGAGGACGGAGAGCTGGGAGAGGAGCGTGGGCAAACTCAACAGCAAGGCCCAGCTGGCTGGGCTGGTGTCCCTGAGGAAGCAGAAGGCGGATCCAGCCCTGGAAAACGGGATGAAGAGCCAAAACACCGGTACCTGCCCCAGGCTGGGCCCTCAGGGGAGGCTCTGGCAGCTCCCAAAGGGGGGTTTGGCTCTGTTTTCAGAGCTTGGGGTGAAGCTCTTGGTGGGAGAACTGGGGGCTGTCCGTGCTTCCAAGGGTTTTCCCGGCTCCTTCCGGGCTCCTGGCGCCGAGCCACGGCCTTGGGGGCTGATTGTCGGGGCACAGATGGGACCCTGGGAGCGTCACAACAGCAGGATAAGGGCTGGGAAAGCGGGAGGGTTGCTTTGGTTCGGGGGCCTGCTGATAAATCCTGGGAAACCAGGGGAGTTGGGAAGCTTTTGGGGGCGGAAAACAGGCTGAGAGGCTTCCCAGCACCCAGAGAGCCAGAGGATCCCTGGATTTGGGGAGGGATGGGATGGATTCATTGGTGCTGGGCTGGGTGATCCTGAGCCTTTGGCTTAGGGAGTCCCTCTGTGGGATCCCTGAGGGGGGATTTGGGGGATTCTGAGGGGGGATCAGCTCCTAGGGGATCCCTGAGGGGGGTCAGCTCTTGGGGAATTCCTTGAGGGAGATCAGCTCTTGGGGGATTCCTAAGGGGAGATTTGGGGGATCTCTGAGGGGGGATCAGCTCTTGGGGAATCCCTGAGGGAAGATCATCTCTCTATGAGATCCCTGAGGGGGATCAGCTCTCTGTGAGATCCCTGAGGGAAGATCAGCTCTTGGGGGAATCCTTGAGGGGAGATCAGCTCTCTGTGGGATCCCTGAGGAAGGATCAACTCTTGGGGGATCTCTGAGGGGACATTTGGGGGATCTCTGAGGGGGGATCAGCTCTTGGGGGAATTCTTGAGGGGAGATTTGGGGGATCTCTGGGGAGAGATCAGCTCTTGGGGGATCTCTGGGGAGAGATCAAATCTTGGGGGATCCCTGAGGGGGATCAGCTCTTGGGGGGATCCCTGAGGGGAGATTTGGGGGATCCCTGAGAGGGGATCAGCTCTCTGTGGGATCCCTGAGGGGGATCAGCTGTGGAGGGATAAAGGGGTTCACAGACCTTGGGCCAACATTGAGGGGTGTGGAGGCTCCATGTCCACCTGATTTATCCCTGTCATTCCCATCAGGATCAGGCCTGGGGTGAATCCCTGGATGGAGCCTCTGGGATGAGGCCAAGCAGGATGGTGGGATTTGCCATGGGGGGGCTGTCCCTGCTGGTCTCTGCCCTCTCCCTCCTCTCCCAGGCTCCAGGGGGCTGTCCCTGATGGTCTTCCCTCTCTCCCTGCTCTTCCAGGCTCGATTCCCACCCCGACCAGCACCTCCACGTCCTCCCTCAGCTTGTTGGGGGCCTACTCGGACAGCGAGGACAGCGAGGACTGAGGAGCCACCTCAGCAGGATGGGGATGTTCCTGGATGGCAGCAGCTGCCCCTGGAGCCCCACGTGGAGCTGGAAGCACAGCCTGGGCCCAGGGAATTCCAGGCCAGCTGCTGTTCCCAAATCCTGACCCGCAGTGCCCGCCCTCGCTGCTGGCACACGGAGGAGCTGCTCCCGTGGGAAGGGGGTTTCCCTGGAGCAGGGATCCTGTGGGAAGCCTCTGTGCCCACTCCCAGCATCCAGCCAGCCCGGTGTGTGTCCCAGCCCTGCTCCCAGGATGTGTTGGGAAGCACAGGACTCTGCTGTCTCCATCCTGGGGGTGCCCAGGCCCTGTTTTGGGGGCTCACCGACCCTCCCACAGCAGTGAAAGGGACCTCAGAGCTGCCCTTCCCACTGGGATGCAGAGACCAGGTGGGCACTCACCCCTCTGCCACCTCAGGAGGGCCCACCACTCCTTTTTTGTCCCTGGAGCCCAAATCCAGAGTCCTGGAGCTGTGTTGTCCCTGCTCCAAGTGACCCTGAAACCCAAATCCAGAGTCCTGGAGCTGTCATATCCCTGCTCTGAGTGACCCTGAAACCCAAATCCAGAATCCTGGAGCTGTGTTGTCCCTGCTCCGAGTGACCCTGAAACCCAAATCCAGAATCCTGGAGCTGTGTTGTCCCTGCTCCGAGTGACCCTGGACCCCTTTTCTGTCCCTGGAGCCCAAATCCAGTGTCCTTGGACTGTGTTGTCCCTGCTCTGAGTGACCCTGGACCCCTTTTCCATCTCCTGGGGGTCTCAGATCCCACCTTTGTGACTGGATCCTGCCCCCCAGCCCCAGGGGGGCTGTGTCCTGCCAGCAGCCCCCTCCCCTCCCTGAGCCCCCCCAGATGTCCCCAGGAGCTCGGTGACAAACCCCTCCCCGCCCTTCCCCGGCTCCAGCAGCCACAACTCCGGAATAAATTGGATTTGTCAGAGCCAGTTGCTTCCTGATCTTCCAGAGGGTGATTTGTACGTGGGCACCGGGGCGGGTCTTGCCCTTGGGGACCCTCCACCCACCCAACCGGGGGCTCCCCTCATCGAGGCATCCCCTTTGCTAATTGCTGAGCGCTAATTAACCTGCTCTCAGAGTGTTCTGGTGGGGGCTGGGGGGCCGGGGGGGGCTGGGGGGCATCAGGGAGAGCCAGGGAGAAAGGCAGCCCCCCCCCAGTCCCAATTAGCATTCCATGCACATTCCCTGTAATTGGCCTCTTCAAACATTAATGAGCCTTGGGCTCGGCCCTGAGCTTTTGGGGGGGGTCAGGACTTGGGGGTCCCTGGCTGTGTCCCCCCCTCCCAGACATGTCCTGCTCACCCCTCCCAGCACCCCCTGGCACCGCGTGGGACCCCCGGGGAGGGACCCCCCGAGAGGGACCTTTGTTCTGGGGACAATACAAGGGGCATGGCCGGGGGGGGACCCCAAACCCCCCCCCCCCCCCCCCAGTGTGGTGTCTGAGCCCCCCACCCCAAACCCCGGGGCAGAGGGGGCAGCAGAGCCCCCCATACCCCCCTTGATGAGCTCCGCGGGAGGGCAGGGGGTGACCCTGACATTGGGGGGGCTCCCTGTGCCCCCCAAACCCCCCGGGCTCGGTGCCCCCCCCCCCACGAGCCGTTTCCCCGCCCCTCCCGGGGCAGCCCCGGGAACCCGGAGGGGCCGGTGGGGGGGGTCCCTATGGGGGGGTCCCAGTGACCCCCCCACTTCTCCCACTGTCACACGGCGGGGGGGTCTTTCCCGGTGCCACTCGGGGGTCGCACTGTCACGCGGGGGTCCATCGAGTGATGGGGGGGGATCACCCGTCCCCTCCCGGGGCTGCTCCGCGGGGTCCCGGTGACCCCCCCCTTCTCGCACTGTCACACGGGGGGGGCCTTTCCCGATGCCACCTGGGGGTCCCGGTGCCACTCGGGGGTCCTGGTGCCACTCGGGGGTCCCGGTACCACTCGGGGGTCCCGGTGCCACCTGGGGGGTCCCGGTGCCACTCAGGGGTTCCGCTGCCCCCCATCACTCCGTGGGGGGTGAGGATCACCCGTCCCCTCCCGGGGTCCCCCCGTGTCCCCCCCCGGTGGTCTCTCGCCCCCCCCTCCCCGTGCCGGTGCCCCCGGCGAGGCGGGGGCTGGGGGTGGGCGCGGGGGGGGCCGGGGGGCTCCGGTCCGCGCAGCGCGGCGGCGACACAAAGCGGCTCCGGCGGCGGCGGCGGCGGCGGTGGGGGGGTCCCGGTGGGTGCCGGGGGGGTCCCGGGGCGGTGCCGGGGGGGTCCCCGCTGCCGCTCCCCCCGCCATGGCCAAGTGGCTCCGGGAGTACCTGGGCCGGGGGGCCCGGCGCTCCCCCCCCCGCCCGCCACAGCCCGACTACAGCGGTACCGGTACCGGGGGTCCCCCCGGAGCCCCCCCCGCCCTCCGCGGCCCCGCAGCCTCCCCCCGGCACCGCCTGGTGCGGGTGGGGGGCGCGGGGCCGGGGGGCGGCCCCCGCAGGATGGAGCAGGTAGGACCGGGGGGCACCGGGGGGGCACCGGGGGGGCACCGGGGGGAAGCGGCGGCACCGGAGAGGGAGGTGAAAGGATCGGGGGGCAGTGGGACAGCGGGGGGGGGGGGGCTGGGGAGCGGAAAGGGGGGCACCGGGAGCACCGGGAGCACCGGGAGCAGGAGAGGGGGAACCGGGGGGGGACAGGAGAGGTGGGATTGGGGCACAAGGAGAGAGCGGGGGGCTGGGGAGAGGGCATGGGGGGCAGCGGGGGGCACGGAGGGGATGGGGGTGAGATGGGGAAGGGGGGCCGGGGAGAAGGAGCGAGGGAGAAGGAGCGGGGATGGAGAAGCGGGGGGAGCCACGGGGTCGGGGGGAAGGGGGTGAGGGGGGCAATGGGGCACCCAGAGGGGATTTGGGGGCACTGGGAGAGCGAACTGGGGGAGCCTGGGGGGGCTGGCGGAGTCCCTGGGAGAGGGGGAAGGGGAGAGGGGTCGGGGGACAAAGGGAGCAGGTGGGAGGGAGCGGGGAAGGGGCTGCGGGCACCCAGCGCGGGGCTCGGGGGGGGCCGCGGGGTCCCGGGAGGGCACCCAGGGCACGGGCACCTGCCGGGGGGGGGTCCAGGGAGGTCCCATCCCACCCGGGGCACCCACCGGGCCACCCCCCCACCCCCCCAGGGCCCTGGTGAGAGCGAGTACTCGGAGCCCTTCGAGGGGGAGCAGGACCCCGCGCCCGACGGCGGCTGCGAGGACGAGCCCCCAGGTGGGTGACACCCCCGGCACCCCCAACAACCCCCCCGGGGGGGGTCCCGGGGTGGCTCCCACCGCCCCGTCCCCCCGTCCCCAGGGTGCCCGCGGCAGGGCGAGGGCCGGCGGGGGAGGCCCCGGCGGGGACCGCAACTCTACGACACCCCCTCCGAGGAGTGGGAGGCGGCCGGGGAGGGTCCGGGGGGGCCCCCGGCCCGGGAGAGCCGCCTGCCCCGCGACGACGAGCGCCCGGCGGACGAGTACGACCAGCCCTGGGAGTGGAAGAAGGATCACATCTCCCGGGCGTTCGCAGGTGACGGCGGCCCGGGGGGGCTGGGTGACACCTCGGGGGGCTGGGTGACACCTTGGGAGGGCTGGGTGACACCCCGGGGTCCCCATGGGTACCACCCTGGGGTCCTACATCTCCCATGGGTACCACTCCTGGCTCTCAGTATCCCCCCAGCTCCCATGGGTACCACTCCAGGGTCCCTCAGCTCCTTTGGGTACCACCCTGGGGTCCCACAGCCCCCCTGGGTACCACCCTGGGGTCCCACAGCTCCCTTGGGTACCACTCCTGGCTGTCAGTATCCCCCCAGCTCCCGTGGGTACCACTCCAGGGTCCCTCAGTTCCTTTGGGTACCACCCTGGGGTCCTACAGCTCCCATGGGTACCACTTCTGGCTCTCAGTATCCCCCCAGCTCCCATGGGTACCACCCCAAGGACCCTCAGCTCCTGTGGGTACCACCCTGGGGTCCTACATCTCCCATGGGTACCACTCCTGGCTCTCAGTATCCCCCCAGCTCCCATGGGTACCACCCCAAGGACCCTCAGCTCCTGTGGGTACCACCCTGGGGTCCTACATCTCCCATGGGTACCACTCCTGGCTCTCAGTATCCCCCTAGCTCCCGTGGGTACCACCCTGGGGTCCCCCAGCTCCAATGGGTACCACCCTGGGGTCCTACATCTCCCGTGGTTGCCACTCCTGGCTCTCAGTATCCCCCCAGCTCCCATGGGTACCACTCTGGGGTCCCCCAGCTCCCATGGGTACCACCCCAAGGACCCTCAGCTCCTGTGGGTACCACCCTGGGGTCCTACATCTCCCGTGGGTGCCACCCCTGGCTCTCAGTATCCCCCCAGCCCCCATGGGTACCACCCCAAGGTCCTCCAGCCCCACATCCCCCAGTGCCCACGGGGATGACTCTGCAGCCCCACAGCTCCCATGGGTGCCTCTCCTGCCCCCCACCATCCTCCAGCACCCCTGGGTACCACCCCAGGGTCCCCCAGCTCCCGTGGGTACCATCCCTGTCCTCCAGCATCCTCCAGTGCCCATGGGGACCACCCCAGAATCCCCCAACCCTTCATCCCAGAGGTGCCATGGGTGCCACTCCTGCCCCCCAGCATCCTCCAGTGCCCACGAGGACCACCCCAGGGTTCCCCCACTCCCACGGGTGCCAATCCTGCCCCTCCA
Organism: Chiroxiphia lanceolata; assembly: GCF_009829145.1. Taxonomy (NCBI): domain Eukaryota; kingdom Metazoa; phylum Chordata; class Aves; order Passeriformes; family Pipridae; genus Chiroxiphia; species Chiroxiphia lanceolata. The sequence continues at coordinate 2,435,905 of NC_045663.1, forward strand.
GCATCCTCCAGTGCCCACGGGGACCACCCCAGAATCCCCCAACCCTTTATCCCAGAGATGCCATGGGTGCCACCCCAGGGTCCCCCTGCTCCCATGGGTGCCACTCCTTCCCCCCAGCATCTTCCAGTGCCCACGGGGACCACCCCAGGGTTCCCCCACTCCCATCAGTGCCACACCTACCCCCCAGCATCCTCCAGTGCCCATGGGGACCACCCCAGAATCCCCCAACCCTTCATCCCAGAGGTGCCATGGGTGCCACCCCAGGGTCCCCCTGCTCCCATGGGTGCCACTCCTTCCCCCCAGCATCTTCCAGTGCCCACGGGGACCACCCCAGGGTTCCCCCACTCCCATGAGTGCCTCTCCTGCCCCCCCCACATCCTCCAGCAGCACCCCATGGTCCCCCAGCCCCACATCCCTCAGTGCCCATGGGTGTCACCAACACCCCGTGACCCCCCGATCGCTCCCAGCCCCGGTGCCCACGGGTGGCAATGGGACCCCAGGGAGGGGCAGAGCCCCGGTGGGGACACCCCTGGGCCGTCCCTCGGTGGTGTGGCACCAAGAGGTGCCCCCTCCCCAGCAGCAGGCAGGGGTGGGGTGACCCCCCCTTTGCCCTGCAGTGCAGTTTGAGAGCCCTGAGCGCTCGCCCAGCCTGTCCCGGCAGCTGCCACGGCCCCCCCGGGCCCCCCCGGGCACCAGGCCGGGCTGCCCCCCCAGCCCCCGGCACGTGGACACCTCGCTGCCCCTGGAGAAGCAGGCGTGAGTCTGGGGGGGCCCTGCCCAGGGGGTGGCATTGGCACCCTGGTGGCACTGCATGGGGTGCAGGAGGCTCTGGGGGGCGGAGGGTCCCCCATGGGTGGGTGGTTATGGGGTGGAGGGTGTCCCATGGCATGGAGAGTGGGTGCCCCATGGTATGGGTGGGTACCCCATGGCATGGAGGGTGCCCCGTGACGGGAGTGGGTCCTCATGGTGTTGGGGGTCCTTTTGGTGGGGTTGGGTGCCCCATGGCAGGGTTGGGTGCCCATGCCATGGTTTGGTGTCCCATGACACGGTTGGCTTCATGATGTGGGAGGTGCCCCATGGTATGGTTGGGTGGCCAATACCATGGTTGAGTGGCTAATGCCACAGCTGGGTGTCCAATGCCATGTTTGGGTGGCCAATGCCATGTCTGGGTGCCCATGCCATGTCTGGGTGGCCCACACCACGGCTGGGTGGCCAATACCATGGTTGGGTGGCCAATGCCATCGCTAGGTACCCATGCCATGGCTGGGTGGCCAATGCCACAGCTGGGTGGCCAATGGCACGGCTGGGTGGCCCGTGCCATGGTTGGGTGGCCCATGCCATGGTTGGATGTTCATGCCATGTCTGGGTGGTCCATGCCATGGTTGGGTGCCCATACCATGTCTGGGTGGTCCACATGATGTCTGGGTGATCCATGCCACGGCTGGGTGGCCAATGCCATGTCTGGGTGCCCCTGCCATGACTGGGTGGCCCACACAATGTCTGAGTGGTCCATGCCATGGCTGGGTGCCCATGCCATGTCTGGGTGGCCAATGCCATGTCTGGGTGCCCCTGCCATGGTTGTGTGTCCAATGGCAATGCCATGGTTGCCTCCATGGCATGGGAGGTGCCCCATGGCACAGACAGGTCCCCGGGGGGTTGCCCTCCGTTAGTGACAGATCCAAGCGGTGGGGACGATCCCCCACAGCACAGAGGGTGCCCCTGGTGACCCCTGGTGACCCCTGGTGCCCCATGGTGATGCCCAGCCCCACGCAGGTGGTACCACGGCCCCATCGGGCGGGCGGGCGCCGAGACGCTGCTGGCGCTGTGCCGCGAGGGCAGCTTCCTGGTGCGGGACTGCGAGACCAGCCCCGACGACTACTCGCTGTCCCTGCGGTGAGCCGGGGGCTGGGGGGGCACGGGGACAGCCCTGGGGGGGCACGGGGACAGCCCCGGGGGGTGCCCGGGCAGGGGGCAGGGCCAGGAGCAGGGTGATCCCCCAGTGTCCCTCACTGTGGCCCTGTCCTGGCACAGCTCCACATGTGGGGCCAGGCGGGATGGGCCCAGGACCCCTCGCCTGGGGTGGGGGCCCCACGGAGGTGCCACCCCCTGCCCCTGCTCTGGGTGGTGTCCTCATCTCTGCCCCCATCCCCACCCCTGTCCACATCCCCATCCTTGTCCCCATCCCTGTCCCGATCTCCATCCCCATCTCTTGCTCTGGTTGGTGTCCCCCATCCCTCTTCCCATCCCTATCCCCATCTCTGTCCCCATCCCTATCCCTATCTCTGTCCCCATCCCTATCCTTGTCCACATCCCTGTCCCAAATCTCCATCCCAGTCCTCATCCCCATTCCCATCCCTTACTCTGGATGGTGTCCCCCAGTCCCCATCCCTATCCTTGTCCCCATCTTCTCCACATCCCTGTCCCAGTCTCCATTCCTGTCTCAATCCCCATCCCTGTTCCCATCCCCATCTTTGTCCACATCCCTCTCCCAATCCCTTTGTCCCAGTCCCCGTCTCCCAATCCCCATGCCTTTCCCCATCCCCATCTTTGTCCCCATTCCTGTTCCAATCCCCATCTTTGTCCCAGTCCCCATCCCAATCTCCATCCCTGCCCCAATCCCAGTCCCCATCCCTATTCCCATCCCTTGCTCTGACTGGTGTTCCCCCATCCCTAATCCCATCCCCACCTTTGTCCCCATCCCTATCCCTGCCCCAGTCCCCATCCCCATTCCCATCCCCATCCCTATCCCTGCCCCAATCCCAGTCCCCATCCCCATTCCCTTCCCTTGCCCTGGCTGGTGTCCCCCCATCCACATCCCCATCCCAGTCCCCATCCCCATCCCTATCCCTGCCCCAATCCCAGTCCCCATCCCCATTCCCATCTTTGTCCCAATCCCTCTCCCAATCCCTTTCTTTGTCCCACCATCTGTCCCAGTCCCCATCCCCATCCCTACCCCTGTCCCCATCCCCATCTTCGTCCCCATCCCTATTCCAATCCCCATCTTTGTCCCAGTCCCTGTCCCAATCTCCATCCATGTCTCAATCCCCATCCCTGTCCCCATTCCCATTCCCATTCCCATTCCCATTCCCATTCCCATTCCCATTCCCATTCCTTGCTCTGGCTGGTGTCCCCCATCCCCAACTTTGTCCCCATCCCCATCCCCATCCCCTTCCCTCTCCCTGCCCCAGTCCCAGTCCCCATCCCCATTCCCATCTTTGTCCCAATCCCTCTCCCAATCCCTTTCTTTGTCCCACTATCTGTCCCCGTCCCCATCCCAACTTCCATCCCCATCCCCATCTTCATCCTCGTCCCTGTCCCAATCCCCATCCCCACCCCTATCCCTGCCCCAATCCCAGTCCCCATCCCCACTCCCATCCCTTGCCCTGGCCGGTGTCCCCCCATCCCCACCTTTGTCCCCATCCCATCCCCATTCCCAATCCCCCCCTCATTCCCTGTATCCCGGATCCCAGGAGCAGCCACGGCTTCGTGCACGTGAAGCTCACGAGGACGCGGGAGCAGCACTTCACCCTGGGCCGCGCCGGCGCCGCCTTCCCGTCGGTGCCCGCGGCCGTGCGGCACTACACGGCCCGGGCACTGCCCGTGCGGGGGGCACGGCACATGGCCCTGCTGTACCCCGTGGCCGTGCAGCCCCCGTGACCCCCCGGGACAGCCCCGGTACCCCAATAAAGCCCCGGCACCCCAGGAAAGCCCCGTGGGTGTGGCACAGGGACGGGCACGCTCTGCTCGCTCTCGGGGCAGGGAGGGCGACGGGGTGGCACTGCCGAGGGTGGCACTGCCGAGGGTGGCACTGCCTGGGGGGCAGTCCCCACTGAGTGTGGGGGCTCCTGACCTTGGCACTGCCACCGGTGTTCCCACCCTTGTCAAAGGGCGGGAGGGAGGGTGAGGGGGCGGCACTGCCAGTGGTGTCCCAGCCTGGGCACAGCGTGTGGGGTTGTGATGTCGGCGTTGCTGCCAGTGTCCCACCCTTGTCACAGGGTGGGAGAAAGGGTGAGGGGGTGGCACTGCCAGCAGTGTCCCAGCCTGGGCATGGTGTGTGATGGGTTGTAATCTCAGCACTGCCACTGGTGTCCCCTCCTGATGCCACCACTTGGGCTCCTGATCTTGGCAGTGCCACCAGTGTCCCACTCTGGGCATGGTGTGTGGGGTTGTGATCTCAGCATTGCTGCCAGTGTCCCACCCTGGTCACAGGGGGGGAGGGAGGGCGAGGTGGTGGCACTGCCAGCGGTGTCCCAGCCTGGGCACAGTGTGTGTGGGCTCCTGACCTTGGCACTGACACCGGTGTCCCAGGGTGGGAGGGAGGGTGAGGGGGTGGCACTGCCGAGGGTGGCACTGCCAGCGGTGTCCCGGCCTGGGCACGGCGTGTGGGGGGTCCTGATCTCGTCACTGCCACTGGTGTCCCCTCCTGATGCCACCACTTGGGCTCCTGATCTTGGCACTGCCACCAGTGTCCCAGCCTGGGCACAGTGTGGGGGATCCTGATCTTGGCACTGCCACCGATTTCCCACCCTCATGGGACACAGGGTGAGAGGGAGAGTGAAGTGGTGGCACTGCCAGCGGTGTCCCCCCCGGGCACAGTTCATGGGGTCCTGATCTTGCCACTGGTGTCCCACCCCTGGGCACAGTGTGGGGCATCCTGATCTTGGCACTGCCACCCATGTCCCCTCCTGATGCCACCACTTGGGCTCCTGATCTTGGCACTGACACCGGTGTCCCACCCTTGTCACAGGGTGGGAGGGAGGGTGAGGTGGTGGCACTGCCGAGGGTGGCACTGCCACCGGTGTCCCAGCCTGGGCACAGTTTGTGGGGTCCTGATCTTGCCACTGGTGTCCCAGCCTTGGCACGGTGTGGGGGGTCCTGATCTTGGCACTGCCACCAGTGTCCCACTCTGGGCACGGTGTGGGGGGTCCTGATCTTGGCACTGCCACTGGTGTCCCACCCTTGTCACACAGCAGGAGGGAGGGTGAGGGGGTGGCACTGCCAAGGGTGGCACTGCCAGCAGTGTCCCAGCCTGGTCACAGTGTGTGGGGTCCTGATCTTGGCATTGCCACCCGTGTCCCACCCTGGGCACAGTGTGTGGGGGCATCCTGGCACTGCCACCAGTGTCCCACCACATGAACTTCTCATCTTGGCACTTCCCCCGGTGTCCCACCCTGGGCATTGTGTGTGGGGTCCTCATCCTGGCACTGCCACCAGTGTCCCCCCCGCTGCCACCCCGTGGGCTCCTGACCCTGAGCTCCCCCCCCAGGGCCCCCCAGGGTGAAGGGGGGAGTCGGGATGAGCCCCCCAGGACACGGCCGTGGGCACAGAACAGGGTGGCACTGCCAGAGGTCACCCCCCGTGGTGGGGGCTCACCCTCATGGTGTGTGGGGGCTGGTGGCACTGCCACCCCCCCGCCGAGGGTGGTCCCCCTGGCACCATCCGGGGGGATTCCCAGGAATGGGGGGCTCCGGGGGCTGCCCCTGTGCCCACGAGCTGCCCACGCGTGGTGGCCGGGCCGGGGACACTGGGGTGGCACCGGCTGGCGCGGGGGGGGCACAGAGGACACGGAGAGGGGGCCGAGATGCTGCGAAACACGATTTTTGGGGGGGTTCCTGCCGGGGGAGGGGGTGCCCTCCCCCCCGCCGGGCACCGGGGGCACATCGGGGCATTTTCAGGGCCGGGGGGCAGCGGGGGGGCCCCGTGCCCACCACGGCCCCCCCTGGTACGGGTTGTCCGTGGCCACCGCGGCGGGGGGCGGGGGCAGCTTTTTGGGGTCCCGCGGCGGGGGGGGCACCACGTTCTGGTAGATGGGCGTGTCTGGGGGGGCGGGGCGTGGTTTGGGGTGTGGCCGCTCCTGTCCCCCAGGGCGGGGCACGGGGGGTGGCACCGGGGGACCCCCGGGGGAGGTGGGGGGGCCACACGAGTTTTTTGGGGGTGTTTGGGCAGGAGGGAGGAGGGGCGGGGGCCAGGGGGCAAAGGGGGGTGGGGGATTTGGGGTTGGGGGCTTTGGGGACGGAGTATTTGGGAATGGGATATTTGGGGACAGCATTTGGGACTTAGGGACAGAGTGTTGGGGAAGGGGTATTTGGGGTTGGGGTATCTGGGATTGGGGTATTTGGGGTTGGGGTATTTGGGGATGGTATTTGGGGAGAAGGCATTTGGGGACAGGGATATTTGGGGACGGGGATATTTGGGGCCAGGGATATTTGTGGTCAGGGTATTTGGGGAGTGGGAGGTTTGGGGATGGGGTATTTGGGGATGGGGTAATTGGGGATGGTGTATTTGGGGATGGGGTAGTTGGGGATGGGGTATTTGGGGAGAGGGTATTGGGGGAGGGGGTATTTGGGGACTGGGATGTTTGAGGATGGGGTATTTGGGGATGGGGTATTTGGGGACTGGGAGGCTTGGGAATGGGGTAATTGGGGATGGGGTATTTGGGGATGGGGTATTTGGGGATGGGGTATTTGGGGAGAAGGCATTTGGGGCTGGGGATATTTGGGGCCAGGGATATTTGGGGACTGGGATTTTTGGGGATGGGGTATTTGGGGATGGGGTATTTGGGGACTGGGAGGTTTGGGAATGGGGTATTTGGGGAGGGGGTATTTGGGACCGGGGTTACCTGAGCTCCTGTGACAGCAGTAGTAGCCAAGGAGGGCTGTCCCCAGGAGGGCTGTGCCCCCCAGGCCCCCCAGCACCCCCCATAGCACCCCTGTGAACACACACCCAGCAGGGTCACCCCCTGCCACCGCTGGCACCCGGACAGGGGCTGGAGGGGACAGAGGGGACAGTGGGGACAGAGGGGACACACAGACCTGCCCCATTGCCCCCAGCAGCTGCTACCGGGAGGGGAGAGCAGTCAGGGGTGGCCCTGTCCCCATCCCTGTCCCCATCCCTGTCCCCATCCCTGTCCCCAGCCCTGTCCCTGTCCCTCCTACACTGTGCCCATCCCAAACCCACCAGGCATCTCCAGCAGGGGACCCCACCAACCCCTCAGAGACCCCACCAACCCCTTCAGGGACCCCACCAACACCTCAGTGATCCCACCAACCCCTCAGAGACCCACTGACCCCTCAGAGACCCACTGACCCCTCAGTTACCCCACCAACCCCTCAGAGACCCCACCAACCCCTTCAGGGACCCCACCAACCCCTCAGTGATTCCAGTAACCCCTCAGAGACCCACCGACCCCTCAGTGACCCCACCAACCCCTTCAAGGACCCCATCAACCCCTCAGTGACCCCATCAACCCCTTCAGGGACCTCACCAACCCCTCAGAGACCCCACCAACCCCTCAGTGACCCCACCAACCCCTTCAGGGACCTCACCAACCCCTCAGTGACCCCATCAACCCCTTCAGGGACCTCACCAACCCCTCAGTGACCCCATCAACTGCTCAGTGACCCCATCAACCCCCAAAATGATGCCACCCCCCCAGGGACCCCATCAACCCCCCCAGGGACCCCTTCAACCCTCTCAGGGACCCCTTCAACCCCTTCAGGTACCCCACCAACCCCTCGGTGACCCCATCAACTCTTTGGTGACCCTATCAACCCCCAAAACGATGCCACTCCCCCAGGGACCCCATCAACCCCCCCCCGGGATTCCATGAACCCCTCGGTGACCCCACCAGCCCCACAACGATCCCCCCAAGCCCCTCGGTGACGCCACCTCCCCGTGCCCCCCTCCCTGCCCCCGTCCCCAGTGGGGTGTCCCGTTGGCCCCCCAAGCCAACGGGACAACCCGTGGCAGGGTTGGGGGGTTCCGGTGGTACCGGTGGTGCCGTCGTGCCCGGTGCCGGTGACATCGGTGACGTTGGTGACGTTGGTGACGATGATGACGGTGCCCGCGCCGGTGGCCGTGGCGTAGCGGGGGATCTCCAGGGTCACCCGGCACAGGTAGCGCCCGCTGTCGTTGTCCCGCACCCGGGGCAGGCTCAGGGTGGCCCGGGGGGGCTGCCAGGCCAGGCGGAGGGGGGGGGCACAGGGGTCGGGGGGCGCGGGGCCGAGGGTGCCCAGGCGGGTGGCACAGAGCGCCCCGCGCCCCCCGGCCCTCACCCACTCCATCCGCAGCAGGTACCGGCCCTCGGCCACCTCCACCCGGCAGCCCAGGGCCACCGTGTCACCCGCTGTCACCCGCGCCTCGCCCGGGCTCTGCAGCACCCGCAGGGCGCCCGCTGTGGGGACAGCGCGGGGGTCGCGGGGGGCTGTCACCCCCCAGCCCACCCCGGGTCCCCCCTGGGTGCAGGGGACAGGGGGTGCCAGGCTCGCTGCCCACGCGTCCCCTGTCACTGCTGCCTCTGACCGCGCGCCCCATCCTGTCACCACACACCCTGTGCCCTTCCTGTCCCTCCATCTCAGTCCCCTCCCTGTCCCCCACCTCAGTCCCCTCCTTGTCCCCCCATCTCAGTCCCTTCCCTGCCCCTCCACCTCTGTCCCTTTTCTGTCCCTCCACCTCTGTCCCTTCCCTGACCCCCATCTCAGTCCCTTCCCTGCCCCTCCACCTCTGTCCCTTTTCTGTCCCTCCACCTCTGTCCCTTCCCTGTCCTCCATCTCTGTCCCCTCCCTGTCCCTCCACCTCTGTCCCTTTCCTGTCCCCCATCTCTGTCTCTTCCCTGTCCCCCATCTCTGTCCCTTCCCTGTCCCTCCACCTCTGTCCCTTCCCTGTCCCCATCTCTGTCCCCTTTCCTATCCCCTCACCTCTGTCCCTTCCCTGTCCTCCATCTCTGTCCCTTCCCTGTCCCTCATCTCTGTCCCCTCCCTGTCCCCCCTCACCCTCCCTGACCCCACCCTGTCCCCTCCCCGTGTCCCCCCCGTCCATCCCTGCCCTGTCTCCCCCTCCACCCCTGTCCACCCAACCTGTCCCCACGCAGTGTCCCCAACCCTCAGGACAGATGTCCCCAGCAGCCCCCCTGCCCCAGTGCCCCGTGGGTGGCCTGTCCCCCCCCCTCCTCCGGCCCAACCACCGTGTCCCCCGTGTCCCCCGTGTCCCCCCACTCACCGCCGAGGAGGGGGATGAGGACCCCGAGCCCCCACATCCCGCCCCAGCCCCCCCTCAGAGGGGCCGCGTCCCCCCGTCCCCGCGCTGTCCTTGTCCCCAAAGCGCCGCTGTGTCCCCGCAGCCTCCTGGCCCTTCGTCACCCCCGGAGATGTGACACCGCGGCTTCCGCCCCGCGCGGTGACACCGGGGGGGGACACGGGGACAGGGAGGGGCCGGGAGGGGGGGAGGAGGTGGGGATGGGGACGGGGATTCCAGGGATTTGGACGGGGATGAGGACGGAAATAGGGATGGGGACCGGAATGGGGACAGGGATGGGGACAGGGATGGGGACAGAAATAGGGATGGGGACTGGAATGGGGACAGGGATGGGGACAGGGATGGGGGTTTGGACAGGGATGGGGACAGGGATGAGTAAAAGGGATGGGGAGAGGGATGGGGAGAGGGATGGGGACAAGGATGGAGACAGGGATGGGGAGAGGGATGGGGAATTGAACAGGAATGGGATTGTGGACAGGGATTTGGACAGGAATGGGGACAGGGATGAGGAAAGGGATGGAGACAGAGATAGGGGTGGAGACAGGGATGGGGAGAGGGATGGGGACAAGGATGGAGACAGGGAAGGGATGGGGAATTGGACAGGAATGGGGACAGGAACAAGGAAAGGGATGGAGACAGAGACAGGGATGGGGACAAGGATGGGGACAGGGCTGGTTTGGGGACAGGGATTTGGACAAGGATGGGGACAGTAATGGGGCCTGGAACAGGGCCAGGGCTGGGGCCAGGGGTGGGGACAGGCAGGGAGGGCTGTGGGACACCCTTTGGAGCAAGGTGGTACCTCTGCAGGCCCCCAACCCGTCCTGTGTCCTTTCCAGTCTGACCCCACACATGAGATGTGTCACCTGGAGACCCCTCCGGAGTCCCCCAAGAGGGGGACACACCTCCTGTCCCCGGGAGGGCTGGGGAGGCCCAGCACGGCCACCCGGGGGAGTGGGGAGGGCGGGGGGTCCGGGACTGGGACACTGTGTGTCCCATGTGACACTGTCCCTGCTCTGCCCCCCGTGTGACACTGTCCCTACACTGTCCCCCCTCAGTGTGACACTGTCCCCTCTCTGTCCCCCCATGTGACACTGTCCCTACACTGTCCCCCCTCAGTGTGACACTGTCCCCTCTCTGCCCCCCATGTGACACTGTCCCCCCCCTCGCCCCCCTTTCCCTGTCGGACCCCCCACCCCGGGTGTCCCCCCAGGACTACAACTCCCATCACGCCCCTGACCACACCCACTATAGACACGCCCACACATAAACCACACCCCACCCACACATCCCGGTGGGCGTGTCCGGTGGGCGTGGCCTGTCGGGGGCGTGTCCGGGGGCGGGGCGGGGGCGCCGCTCCCCCTTTGTTGGTGTCGGCGGGGCCCGAGCGGCGGCGGGGCCGGCCCGGTATGGGCGACCAGGTGGGGCCGGGCCGGGCCCGGGGGGCACCGGGGGGCACCCGGAGGGCACCCGGAGGGCAGGGAGGAGGAGGAGGAGGAGGGGACGGCGGGATGGAGGAAGAGGGGATGGAGGGATGGGGGAGGGAGCGGGAGGGGGGGTGGAGGATGGAGGGAGGGAGGGAGGGATGGAGAGGGAGGGAGGGAGGGATGGAAAGGTGGAGGGAGGAAGGAGGGGAGTGGGGAGGCAGGGAAATGAAAAGGGAGGGATGAAGGAAGAGGCGCCGGAAGGATGGAGGAAGAGGGGATGGAGCGATGGGGAAAAAAGGGAGGAAAAGGAGAAGACAGGAAGGAGGGAAGGAAGGAGGGAGGGATGAAGAAGAAGGGATGGAGGAAGAGGGGATGGAAGGGTGGAGGAAGGAGGGAAGCGGGGAGGGAGGGAAATGAAGAAGGAGGAATGAAGGAAGAGGCGCCGGAAGGATGGAGGAAAAGGGGCCGGAGGGATGGAGGAAGGAGGGATGGAGGAAGTGGGGATGGAGGGATGGATGGGAGAGGGACGGAAGCCAGAGGGATGGAGGGACAGGGAAAGAGGGAGGGAGGGAGGAGAGAAGACGGGAAGGAGGGAAAGGAAGGAAGGAAGGAGGGAGGGGGGGATGGAGGAAGGAGGGACAGGGATGGAGAAGGAGGGATGAGGGACGGAGGATGGAGGGATACAGGGGTTGAGGATGGCAAAGGAGGGACGGAGGGGGCTCAGGAGGGACAGGGGGGCTCAGGAGAGATGGGGGGCTCAGGGGGGATGGAGGGGGCTCAGGAGGGACGGGGGACTCGGGACTGTCCCCTCGCTGCCCTCACACACACACACACACACTTGCCAAGTCATGCGGCTCCTCCAGCCCGGAGCTCCCGGCCCTGTCCCCGCTCCTGGCACGGCCGGGCCCGGTGGGGACGGGGACGCGCCCCGGGAGGGTTCGGGGGGGCCCGGGGGGTGCCCGGGGGTGCCCGCGGGGGGCTGACTGCGGGCACAGGGTGCCGGGCAGGAGTCTCTGCGGAAGATCATCACCACCCTCGCCGTGAAGAATGAGGAGATCCAGAACTTCATCTACTCCCTCAAGCAGATGATCCAGAATGTGGAGGTACCGGGGGAGGGAGGGGACCCCCGGGTGGGGTAGGACCTCCCTGTCTCCTGGGGACCCTTGGCTGGGATCTCCCTGCCCCCTGGGCACCTTATAGTTGGGATGGCACCTCCCTGCCCCTTGGGGACCCCCTGGGTGGGATGGGCCCTCCCTGCCCTTTGGGGTTGCCCTGGGGTGGGACTCATGCCCCCTGGATACCCCTCAAGGCGGGTTGGGACCTCCCTGTGCCCTGGGCACCCCCTGGGTGGGATGGCACCTCTGTGCCCCCTGGGCACCTCCTGGGTGGTTGGAACCTCCGTGCCCCCTGGATGCCCCCTTGGGTGGGATGGGACCTCCCTGTCCCCTGGGTACCCCCCTGGGTGGGACCTCCCTGCCCCCTGTGGACCCCCGGGTATGGGATGGGCCTTCCCTGTCCCCTGGGTATCCCCATGGCTGAGATGGGACCTCCGTACCCCCTGGGCACCCCCCTGGGTGGGACGGCACCTCTGTGCCCCCTGTGGACCCTCTGGGTGGGGTGGGACCTCCCTGCCCCTTGGGGACCCCTGGGTGGGACCTCCCTGCCCCCTGTGACCACCCTGGTATGGGATGGCACCTCCCTGTCCCCTGGGTACCCCCTGGGTGGGACCTCCCTCTCCCCTGGGTACCCCTCTGGGTGGGATGGCACCTCTGTGCCCCCTGTGGACCCCCCGGGGGGGGTGGGACCTCCCTGCCCCTTGGGGACCCCCTGGGGTGGGACCTCCCTGCCCCCTGGGTGGAATGGGACCTCCCTGTCCCTTGGGTACCCCCGTGGATGGGACCTCCCTGTCCCCTGTAGACCCCCGCTATGGGATGGGACCTCCGTGCCCCTGGGCACCCCCTGGATGGGATGGGACCTCCCTGCCCCCTGGGTACCCCCCTGGGTGGGGTGGAACCTCCCTGCCCCTTGGGGACCCCCGGCTGGGACCTCCCTGTCCCCTGTGGGCACCCTGGTATGGGATGGGACTTCCCTGTCCCCTGTGGGAGATGGCACCTCTGTGCCCCCTGGGTACCCCCTGGGTGGGGTGTCCCCTCGCTGATGCCCCGGCTGGGGGGGTGGGTTGTGCCCAGGCCAACTCGGCGCGGGCGCAGGAGGACCTGGAGGCCGAGTTCCAGTCTCTGTACTCGCTGCTGGACGAGCTCAAGGAGGACATGGTGATGAAGATCAAGCAGGAGCGCGCCAGCCGCACCTACGAGCTGCAGGTGGGCACCACACCCCCCCGTGCCCCCCTGTGCCCCCCCTGTGGGCACCCTCACCCACCTCCCACCCCTTCCCTGTTCCCTGTTCCCTGTTCCCTGCCCGTTCCCAGGCCCAGCTCGCCGCGTGTTCCAAGGCCCTGGAGAGCTCGGAGGAGCTGCTGGAGGCGGCCAACCAGGCCCTGGGCGCTGCCAACCACCACGACTTCTCCCAGGTGGGGGGCCCTGCCCGGCTGCCCCCCGCGCTGGGCAGGGTCCTGACACCCCCCCTGTGCCGGCTGGTTGATGCCCCCCCCGGGATGGGCACCCCCCGGGATGGGCACCCCCCGGGATGGGCACCCCCTGGGATGGGCACCCCCTGGGATGGGCACCCCCCTTTCTCTCTGTACCGGGCTGGCTGTGGGGCTGGGGGGGAGCACGAGGAGCACGGGGGACCCCAAAAGGATGCCCTGGCAGGGACACACGGGGGGCACTGGGATGTGTGCCAGGGGGGCACTGGGGGGGTGCAGGGGTGCTGTGCTGTGGGATGCTCTGGGATGCAGGGATGCTGGGCCATGGGATGCAGGGATGCTGTGCTCTGGGATACAGGGATGCTGTGGGATGCAGGGGTGCTGTGCCATGGGGTTCCACTGTGGGATAGAGGGATGCTGTGGGATACAGGGATGCTGTACCGTGGGGTTCCACTGTGGGATGCAGGGATTATGTGCCATGGGATGTAGGGTTGCTGTGCTATGGGATACAGGGATGCTGTGGGATATAGGAATGCTGTGCTGTGGGATGCTGTGGGATGCTGTGGGATACAGGGGTGCTGTGGGATACTGTGGGATGCTGTGCCATGGGCTGCAGGGGTGCTGTGGGATGCTGTGGGCTACAGGGATGCTGTGGGATGCTCTGGGATGCAGGGACATGCTGTAGGATACTGTGGGATGCTGTGCCACGGGCTGCAGGGACATGCTGTGGGATGCAGGGACTCTGTTGGATGCTGTGGGATATAGGGATGCTGTGGGATGCTGCGGGATGCTGTGGGATGCTGTGGGATACAGGGATGCTCTGGGATGCTGTGGGATGCAGAGACTCTGTGGGATGCTGTGGGATGCAGGGACATGCTGTGGGATGCAGGGACATGCTGTGGGATGCTGTGGGATGCAGGGACACGCTGTGGGATGCAGGGACACGCTGTGTGCTGCTGTGCCCGGGGGGTCCCGCATGCTGCCCCCCCTCCCTGGCTCTGCAGTTCTCACCTGCTTCTTCTCTCCTGCTCTTCCCTCTGCGCTCACAAGGCGGCCAAACAGATCAAGGATAGGTACGGCCCCCCCGAGACCCCCTGAGACCCCTCGAGACCCCCCTGAGACCCCCCTGAGACCCTCTAAGACCCCCCTGAGACCCCCCCGAGACTCCCCTCGAGACCCTCTGAGACCCCCCTGAGACTCCCCGAGACCCCCTGAGATCCCCCGACCCCACTAACCCCCCACCTCTTCATCCTCCACCTTCTCCTCCTCTGGGGGGCCATCCTGGGGGTCCCTGGATGCCACAAATGGGGTCTCCAGGGTGCTGTGCCCAGGGGTGCCATTCTGGGGGTCCCTGGATGCCATGGGTGGGATCCCAAAGGTGCTGTGCCCGGGGGTGCAGTGGGTGCCATCTTGGGGGTCCCTGGATGCCAGGGGTGGGGTCCCCAGGGTGCTGTGCCCAGGGGTCCTACAGGTCCCACGCTGGGGGTCTGTGGATTGCTGAGCCTGTGGGAGCTGTGGGTGCAGTGCTGAGGGTCCCTGGATGCCAGGGTGGGGTCCCCAGGGTGCTGTGCCCATAGATCCTGTGGGTGCTGGGGGTCTCTGGAATGCCAGGGTGGGATCCCCAGGGTGCTGTGCCTGGGGATGCATCAGGGGCCATTCTGGGGGTCCCTGGAATGCCAGGGTGGAGTCCCAAAGGTGCTGTGCCCTGGGGTGCAGCAGGGGCCATCCTGGGGGTCCCTTGAATGACAGGGTGGGGTCCCCAGGGTGCTGTGCCCAGCGGGTGCCATCCTGGGGGTCTGTGGATGCCATGGGTGGGGTCCCCAAGGTGCTGTGCCCAGGGGTCCTGTGGGTGTTGGGAGTCCCTGGATGCCAGGGTTGGGTCCCCAGGGTGCTGTGCCCATGGGATCTATGGGTGCAGCGCTGAGGGTCCCTGGATGCCACAACTGGGGTCCCCAGGGTGCTGTGCCCAGGGGTGCAGCGGGTGCCATCCTGGGGGTCCCTGGGTACCTCCTCTCCCACAGCCAGAGCCCCACAGAGGGTGGTCCCCTGGGTGCTGGGGTGGCCCGGTGGGCGCTGGGGTGGCCGAGCCCACCCTCCCCACCCTCCCTTGGGGTGGTGGCAGCGCTCAGGGCCGGCTGGGTGCCCTCCCTGGCCCCGCTGAGCCCCGTGCCCGTGTCCCTGGCACAGCGTGACGATGGCACCCGCCTTCCGCCTCTCGCTCAAGGCCAAGGTGAGCGACAACATGAGCCACCTGATGGTGGATTTTGCCCAGGAACGGCGCCTGCTCCAGGCCCTCACCTTCCTGCCAGGTACCAGGGGCACAGGGGGCACAGGGGGCACGGGGGAGGGCAGTGCCCGCCTGGCAGGACAGTGGCACGAGGGTGGGGGGCCGGGGTTTAGGGGGCGAGGAACTGGGAGGGGGCCAGGCTTGGGGTGCCCTGTGGTGCCTCAGCCAGAGGGGTGGGAGGGTGCCAGGGGTGGAAGGAGGAGGGGGTTTGGGTGCTGTGCCCAGGGGTCCTGTGGGTGCTGTACTGGGGGGTCCCTGGATGCCCTGGGTGGGATCCCCAGGGTGCTGTGCTCAGGGGTGCAATGGGTGCCATTCTGGGGGTCTCTGGGATGTCACAGGTGGGGTCCCCAGGGTGCTGTGCCCATGGGGTGCAGTGGGTGCCATGCTGGGGGTTCCTCGAATGCCATGGGTGGGGTCCTCAGGGTGTTGTGCCAGGGATGCAGTGGGTGCCATTCTAGGGGTCTCTGGATACCACACATGGGGTCCCCAAGGGGCTGTGCTCATGTGATGCAGTGGGTGCCATTCTGGAGGTCTCTGGAATGCCAGGGTGGGTTCCCCAGGGTGTTGTGCCCATGGGGTGCAGTGGGTACCATTCTAGGGGTCTCTGGAATGCCAGGGTGGGGTCCCCAGGGTGCTGTGCTCAGGGGTGCAGTGGGTACCCCAGGGTGAGTGTGCCCATGGATCCTGTGGGTACTGGGGGTCTCTGGAATGCCATGGGTGGGATCCCCAGGGTCCTGTGCCCAGGGGTGCAGTGGGTGCCATTCTGGGTGTCCCTGGAATGCCAGGGTGGGATCCTCAGGGTGCTCTGCTCAGGGGTGCAGTGGGTGCCCCAAGGTGGGGGTGCCCAGGCTGTTGTGCCAGGGATGCAGTGGGTGCCATTCTGGGGGTCTCTGGGGTGTCACAGGTGGAGTCCCCAGGGGTGCTGTGCCCAGGGGTCCTGTGGGTACAGTGCTGGGGGTCCCTGGAATGGCACATGTGGGATCCCCAGGGTGCTGTGCCCATGGGGTGCAGTGGGTACAGTGCTGGGGGTCCCTGGAATGACACATGTGGGGTCCCCAGGGTGCTGTGCCCATGGATCCTGTGGGTGCTGGGGGTCTCTGGATGCCCTGGGTGGGGTCTCCAGGGTGCTGTGCCCAGGGTTGCAGAGAGTGCCCCAGGGTGGGTGTGCCCAGGGTGCTGTGCCCGTGGATCCTGTGGGTGCTGAGGGTCTCTCTGGAATGCCAGGGTGGGGTCCCCAGGAGTGCTGTGCCCAGGAGTCCTGTGGGTACAGTGCTGGGGGTCCCGGGAATGGAACATGTGGGGTCCCCAGGGTGCTGTGCCCATGGATCCTGTGGGTGCTGGGGGTCTCTGGATGCCCTGGGTGAGGCCCCCAGGGTGCTGTGCCCATGGGGTGCAGTGGGTGCCATTCTGGGGGTCCCTGGAATGCCAGGGTGGGGTCCCCAGGGTGCTGTGCCCATGGATCCTGTGGGTGCTGAGGGTCTCTCTGGAATGCCAGGGTGGGGTCCCCAGGGTGCTGTGCCCGGGGGTCCTGCAGGTCTCACCCCAGGGGTTTGTGGGTTGCCGAGCCCATGGGAGCTCTGGGAGCCCGGGGGGTGCCCGGGGGATGCCCAGGGGGTGCTGGGACCCCCCCGTGTGTGAGGGAGGGGGTCCCCTGGCACGGCTGCTCCCGCGGGCAGTGCCCAGCGCGCCCGAGATCGACCTGGCGGAGTCGCTGGTGGCCGATAACTGCGTGAGCCTGGCATGGAGGATGCCCGAGGAGGGCGGCAAGATCGACCACTACGTGCTGGAGTATCGCAGGACCAACTTCGAGGGGCCCCCCCGTGCCAAGGAGGACCAGCCCTGGATGGTCATCGAGGGCATCAAGGGCACCGAGTACACCCTGTCTGGTGAGGGCACGGGGCTGTGCCAGGGGCTGGGGGGCAGGGCCAGGGGCTCTAGGGGACAGTGCCCACCCCCTGCCCTGCTCTGAGACCTCGCTGTGCCCACAGAGCTGTTTGACATGAAGCAGATGAATTTTTGGGCACAGGGGCTGGGTGGCAGTGCCAGGCTGTGCAGGGGACATGTGGATGGCAGTGCCCACCCCGTGCCCCTCTCTGTGACCCCACTGAGCCCACAGTTTGACATGTACATGAATTTTCAGGCATTGGGGCTGTACCAGGGGCTGGATGGCAGTGCCAGGCTGTGCAGGGGACACAGGGGTGGCAGTGCCTGTGCCATACCCTACTCTGTGACCCTGCTGTGCCCACAGGGCCAAGGTTTAACATGAAGCACATGAATTTTCAGGCAGCAGGGCTGGATGGCAGTGCCAGGCTCTGTAGGGGACATGGGGGTGGCAGTGCCCACCCTGTGCCCCTCTCTATGACCCTGCTGTGCCCACAACCAGGACAGCTGCCAGGGTTGAAGTTTGACATGAAGTACATCGATTTTCGGGCACAGGGGCTGGGTGGCAGTGCCAGGCTGTGCAGGGGACATGGGGGTGGCAGTGCCCACCCTGTGACCCCGCTGTGCCCGCAGGACTGAGGTTTGACACGAAGTACATGAATTTTTGGGCACTGGGGCTGTACCAGGGGCTGGGTGGCAGTGCCAGGCTGTGCAGGGGACATGGGGATGGCAGTGCCCACCCTGTGACCCCGCTGTGCCCGCAGGGCCAAGGTTTGACATGAAGCAGATGAATTTTCAGGCACAGGGGCTGGGTGGCAGTGCCAGGCTCTGCAGGGGACATGGGGTTGGCAATACCCATCCCATGACCCTGTTTTGCCCGCAGGCCTGAGTTTTGACATGAAGCAGATGAATTTTCAGGCACAGGGGCTGGGTGGCAGTGCCAGGCTGCTCAGGGGACAGGGGGGTGGCAGTGCCCACCCTGTGCCCCTCTCTGTGAGCCCGCTGTGCCCACAGGGCTGAGGTTTGACATGAAGTACATGAACTTTCGGGTGCGGGCGTGTAACAAGGCCGTGGCGGGCGAGTTCTCGGAGCCGGTCACGCTGGAGACCAGAGGTGGGTACCGGGCTGGGGTGGTTGGCAGGAGTCCCCCCGTGCCACCCCGGGCTCAGGGGGCGCTCACAGCGGGTGTTGCCAGCGTTCACGTTCAAGCTGGATGCCAGCACGTGCCACCAGAACCTGCGGGTGGAGGAGCTGAGCGTGGAGTGGGACGCGACGGGCGGGAAGGTGCAGGACGTGAAGGCGCGCGAGAAGGACGGCAAGGGCAGGACGGCCTCGCCCGCCAACTCCCCTGCCAGGTAGTGCCAACCCCCCCCAGGGTCACCCTGGAGCTGTGTCCCCTTCCTGGGCGGTGCCAACCCTGCCCCTCTGTCCGTGCCAGGGTGGTGCAGTCGCCCAAAAGGATGTCCCTGGGCCGGGGGGGCCGCGACCGCTTCACCGCCGAGTCCTACACGGTGCTGGGTGAGAGGGGGGCACCCTGGGGGTACCTGGGGGGGCCCTGCAGGGACCTGGGAGTGCTGGGGGGGGCTCTACAGGGACCTTGGGGTGCAGGTAGGGGTGGGGGCACCGAGGGGAGGTGATGAGAGGGCACCCCGTAGGTATTTGAGGGGATCCCGCGGGCACAGAGGGAACAGGGCACAGGGGTGAGGAAGGGGGGTGTGGGGCACCCAGAGGGACCTGGTGGGTTTGGGGATGGGATGGGGCACCCCTGGGTGCTGGAGGGGCCTTACAGGGACTCTGGGGTGTGGGTAGGGGTGGGGGCACCGAGGGGAGGTGGTGACAGGGTGTTTGGGGTAACCCTGTAGACATGGAGGGGATGGGGCACCCAGAGGGACCTGGTGGGTTTGGGGACAGGATGGGGCACTCCTGGGTGCTGGGGGGGCCCTGCAGGGACCCTGGGGGGGTGGGCACCAAGGGGAGGTGATGACAGGGCACCCCATGGGTGTTTGGGGGGATGCTGTGGGCACAGAGGGAACGGGGCACAGGGGTGAGGGAGGTGGGTGTGGGGCACCCAGAGGGACCTGGTGGATTTGGGGACAGGATGGGGCACCCCTGGGTGCTGGGGGGGCCCTACAGGGGACCCTGGGGGTGCTGGGGGGACCCTGCAGGGACCCTGGGGTGTGGGGGGGATGGGGGCACTGAGGGGTGAGGGTACAGAGGTGCCACAGGGCACCCTGTGGGTATTTGAGGGGATCCCACGGGCACAGAGGGAACAGGGCACAGTGGTGAGGGAGGTGGATGTGGGGCACCCAGAGGGACCTGGTGGGCTGGGGGTGGGATGAAGGACCCCATGGGTGCTGGGGGTCCCTGCAGGGACCCTGGGGTGCAGGTAGGGATGGGGGCATCAAGGGGAGGTGATGACAGGGCGTTTGGGGTAACCCTGTAGACATGGAGGGGATGGGGCACACGGGTGAGGGAGGTGGGTGTGGGGCACCCAAAGGAACCTGGCAGGGTTGGGGACAGGATGGGGCACTCCTGGGTGCTGGGAGGGCCCTGCAGGGACCCTGGGGTGTGGGGGGGATGGGGGCACTGAGGGGAGAGGGCACAGAGGTGATGACAGGGCACCCCATGGGTATTTGAGGGGATCCCATGGGCACAGAGGAAACAGGGCACAGGGGTGAGGGAGGTGGGTGTGGGGCACCCAGAGGGACTTGGTGGGGTTGGGGACAGGATGGGGCACCCCTGGGTGCTGGGGAGGCCCTACAGGGACCCTGAGGGTGCTGGGGGGACCCTGCAGGGACCCTGGGGTGCAGGTAGGGGTGGGGGCCCGAGGGGAGGTGATGAGAGGGCACCCCGTGGGTGTTTGGGGTAACCCTGTAGATATGAAGAGGGCACAGGGGTGAGGGAGGTGGGTGTGGGGCACCCAGGGGGATCTGGTGGGCTTAGGATGGGATGGGGCACCCCTGGGTGCTGAGAGGGGGGGCTGCAGATGCCCAGGGGTGTGAATTGGGAGCAGGGCATGGAGGGGAGAGGGCACAGGGGGTGATGCAGGTGGGCAGGGGGCCTGGCGGGGTGGGGGACAGGCCAGGGCATGCAGTGGGTGCTGAGGGGGACCCTACAGTCACCCAGGGATGTGGATGAGGAGGGTGGCACAGAGGGCAGGGGGCACAAGGGGGCATCCAGGGCACCCAGAGGGACCCATTGGGGCTGAGGATGGGACAGGGCACCCTGTGGGTACTGGGGCGGACCCTGCAACCACAGAGGGCAGAGGGCACAGCGGGTGCTGTAGGTGGGTATGGGGCGCACAGAGGGCCCTGGTGGGGCTGGGGATGGGATGGGGCACCCTGTGGGTGCTGGGGGGGACCCTGGGCCACCCCATGAGGGGGGCACTGAGGGGGCAGAGCACAGGGGATGATGCAGGTGGGCACGGGGCACCCAGAGGGACCCACTGGGGCTGAGGATGGGACCGGGCACCCCGTGGGTGCTGGAGAGCCCCTGCAGGCACCGAGGGCAGGGGGCACACAGAGGGTGATCCGAGTGGCCATGGGGCACCCAGAGGGCCCTGGCAGGGTGGGGGCCATGTGCCAGAGCTGTGCCCACCCACAGGGGACACCCTGATCGACGGGGACGAGCACTACTGGGAGGTTCGGTACGACCGGGACAGCAAAGCCTTCGGGGTGGGGGTGGCATATCGGAGCCTGGGCAAGTTCGACCAGCTGGGCAAGACCTCGGCCTCCTGGTGCCTCCACCTCAACAACTGGCTGCAGCTCAGCTTCAGTGCCAAGCATGCCAACAAGGCCAAGGCGCTGGACGTGCCCGTGCCCGACTGCATCGGCGTCTACTGCAACTTCCACGAAGGTGGGCGGGCTGGGGGGCACAGGGCAGGGCTGGGGGTGGGCATGGGGGTGTGCCAGTGCTGTGGGTGTCACCACTGCCACCATGGGAATGAGTGTGGGTGTTGCCATGATCGTGGGGACCAGCGTGATCACCGTGGGCATTGCCAAACCCCTGGGAACCAGTGTGGGCATTGCCATGACAATTGGGATCAGTGTGATCACTGTGGGCATTGCCACCACTGTGGGCATTGCCACCACCACCGTGGGCATTGCCACAACAACCATGGGCATTGGCACCACCATGGCTAATAGCATGTCCACCATGGGCATTGCCACCACCATGGGCATTGCCACCACAATGGGAACTACTATGGGCATTGCCACCACCACCGTGGGCATTGCCACCACCATGGCTAACAGCATGTCCACCATGGGCATTGCCATGACCATGAGGACCAGTGTGATCACCGTGGGCATTGCCACCACTGTGGGCATTGCCACCACCATGGGAACCAGTGTGATCACTGTGGGCATTGCCACAACAACCGTGGGCATGGCCACCACCATTGCTAACAGCATGCCCACCGTGGGCATTGTACCATCACCATGGGCATTGCCACCACCATGGCCACCAGTGTGGGCACCGTGGGCATTGCCAGCACCGTGGGCACCAGCATGTCCAATATGGGCACCAGAGTGTCCACTGTGGGCATTGCCAGCACCATGGCCACCAGCGTGTCCACCACGGGCACCAAAGTGTTCACCAGGGCCATGGCCACCCCCATGAGACTGACATGCCCACCATGGGCAGTGCCAGCCCCACGGCCACCTGTGTGTCCACTATGGGCAGTGCCACCACTGTAGCCACCAGAGTGCCCAGCATGGCCACCAGTGTGACCACCACGGGCATTGCCACCACGGTGGGCACCGACACATCCACGACAGTCATTGCCAGTCCTGTGGGTGCCAGCATGTCCACCACAGGCACTGCCAGCCCCATGGGCATCACCACTGCCATCGCCACCACCATGGGCACTGCCAGCCCCACGGGCATCACCGCTGCCATCACCACCACTGTGGGCAGTGCCAGCCCCACAGGCATCACCGTGGCCATAACCACCACCATGGGCACCGTGCCAGGGCTCTGCAAGCTCTGTGCCCACCCCGTGCCCACCCTGTGCCCCTCCCCTGTGCCCCCACAGGCTTCCTCTCCTTCTACAACGCCCGGACCAAGCAGCTGCTCCACACCTTCAAGGCCAAGTTCACGCAGCCCGTGCTGCCAGCCTTCATGGTACGGGGTGGGCAGGGCCGGGGCCGCTCCCCGGGGGGTGCCAGGGCCTCGGCCCCGGCCCCTCACGGCCCCTCCTGTGCCCTCAGGTGTGGTGTGGCAGCTTCCAGGTGACCTCGGGGCTGCAGGTGCCCAGCGCCGTGCGGTGCCTGCAGAAGCGGAACAGCACTGCCAGCAGCTCCAGCCTGCCCTAGAGAGCCGTGCCCCCTCCCACCGCGGGCACACCCCCTCCCCGGGGGCACGAGCACTGAATGTACCCCCCTGACACCCCCCCCGGGCACCCCCCGATCGCCGCCCTGGCAGGGCAGTGCCAGCCCCCCCCTCCCCACCACTCTGTGCCCCCCCACCCCCGCCACCGAGAGCTGCTTTGGCCGGAATAAATCGGGATGTAGGAGTGACCTGGGCGTGGGTGGGGGGCACGGGAGGGGCACGGGGCGGGGCTGGTGGGGTGGCACCCCCAGGGCACGCCCAGGGCACCCCTAGGGCACCGGGAGACATGAGGGGGCTGAGTGGGGCACAGGGTTCTTTACACGGTGCTCCCCAAATATCTGGGGGGGTCGCCCCTCCCCGGTACCCCCCCAGCACTAAGGGGTGCCCTGCCGAGGGGGCCTGAGGCTGGAGGGGCACTGCTGCCCTGAGTGGTGCTGGCACAACGTGGGGGGCTGCCGGTGCCCCCCCCAGACTGGCACCATCAGCCCTGAGCAGCTCCTCTGTGCCCCCTGTGCCCCCACCACAGACACGAGCACGTCAGGCCTCAGCCCCCCCATCCCACCCCCCTGCCCCTCAGCCGGGCTCCCACCCCCACCCTGGGGACCCTCCCCCCCCAGTGTCATCCAAAGGTCCCAGCCTGGGGGTGCCCACCCTTGGGGTGCCCACCATCGGGGGACCCTTGCCCAGGGGTGCTTATGGGGTGCCAGCCCTGGGGAGGGGTCCCCGATCTCAGGGGGTCCCACCTTGGGGGTCCCAGCCTTGGGGAGGGCACAGAGGGAGACCCTTGGGGGGGTCCCGGCCCAGGGGTCTCTCAGAGGTGCCACCCCAGTACCCAGGTCTCAGCCTGGGGGTGCCCACCCTGGGGGGGGTCCTGACCCAGGGGTGTCTCTGGGGTCCCAGTCTTGGGGTCTCACCTTGGGGGGTCCCAGAGGTCCCAGCCTGGGAGAGCCCCTCCAGTCCCACCCAAAGCTTCTTGGCCTGGGGGTCTCACCCTGAGGGGGTCCCAGACATGGGGGTCCCACCCAGGGGTGCCCAACCGGGGAGGTCCAGCCTGAGGGTGTCTCCAGACACGGGGGTTCCCACGGGGGGTCCCGGTCTGGGGGAATCTCGAGGGTCCCGGTCAGGAGAGCCCACCCGGGGGTCCCTGTCCCGGGGGTCCTGGCCAGAGGACCCCCCGTACCTCGTAATCCCGGGGCCCCCCGCAGAAGGCGAGTGTGAGCCCCCGAAGCCCGGCCCACACCCTCTGGTAGCCGTATGGGGAGGGACCGGGAACCGGCTCCGGGAAAGAACATTGGCACTGGGAACCGGCACCGGGCACGGGGAAAGAACACTGGCACCGGGAACCGCCACCGGGAACTGAGAAACAGCGTTGTCGCCGGCACCAGGAACCGGGAAACGACGCTGGCACCGGGAACCGGCACCGGGCACCGCGGGGAATGCCCGGGTGGTCCCGGGCGGCGGGAGGGACTCGGGGGGTCGGTGCCAGGGTGGGACAGTGCCCGGGGATGCCGGAGTCAGTCCCGGGAATCGCTCCTGGGTCCCCGAGTGTCGGTCCAGGGGATACCGGGATTAGGGCAGAGGATGCAGGGGTCGGTCCCGGGGGTCCCGGTGATCGGTCCCGGAGGTGCTGGGGTCAGTCCTGGGGGTCGGTGCCGGGGGTCGGTCCCGGCGTTCGGCCCCGGGGTGTCTCTCTTCTTGGTGCCGGGGGTCGCCGCCCCCTGGTCCCGCGGCCCCGGCATGTCCCCGAATCCCTCGTGGCTGTGCCGGGCCCAGCGCCCGCGGGGCAGCGGCACCGGCCGGTCCCTCTCCGTGCGGGAACCGCCGCGTTCCCGGCACCGGGCGGCCCCTCCGGGCTCGGGGCGAAGGGCGGCGAGCGGGTGTCCCCTCCTGAGACCCCGTGTCCCACCCTCCCCATGCGGCAGCTCCGGGGTTGTCCCCATCAGGTCCCGTCAACCCCCCCGGTGCCGGTGTCCCCCCCCATCCCGGGACCGGGCCGAAGGGCGGTGCGGGGGTGACCTCGCCAGTCCGGATGGGGCGTTCAGTGCCCAGATGCCCCCTGAGCCCCTTTGTGTGCCCCCCACCCCCCCCCCACGCGGCAGGTGCAGTGCTCCCCCTCCTCATCCCCCCCATCAGGTCCCGCCTCCCCTCCCCGGTGCCGGTGTCCCCCCTCCGGTGCCAGTGTACCCCCTTCGGTGCCAGTGTCCCCCCTCCCGGTGCCGGTGAGCCCCCCTCATCCCGGGCCGGTGCGAAGGGCGGGGCGGGGGTGTCCCCGCCGCTCCGAGTGGGGGGTTCAGTGCCCAGGTACCCCCTGAACCCCCCCGTGTGTCCCCCCCCGGCCGGTGCGGCGGGTGCGGATCTGTGCCCCCCCGTTGTCCCCCGGTGCCAGTGTACCCCCTTCGGTGCCAGTGTCCCCCCCCCGGTGCCGGTGTCCCCCCCCATCCCGGACCGGGAGAAGGGGGTTCAGTGCCCAGGTACCCCCTGAGCCCCCCCGTGTTCTCCCTGCCCGGTGCGGCGGGTGCGAATCTGTGCCCCCCCCGTTGTCCCCCGGTGCCGGTGTTCGCCCCCATCCCCGGACCGGGAGAGGGGGGTTCAGTGCCCAGGTACCCCCTGAGCCCCCCCGTGTGTCCCCCCGGCCGGTGCGGGGCTGTGTCTCCCCGTTGTCCCCCGGTGCCAGTGTACCCCCTTCGGTGCCAGTGTCCCGCCCCCGGTGCCGGTGTCCCCTCCCCATCCCCAGACCGGGAGAGGGGGGTTCAGTGCCCAGGTACCCCCTGAGCCCCCCCGTATGTCCCCCCCGGCCGGTGCGGGGGGTGCGGGGCTGTGTTCTCTCCCCCCCCCCCCGTTGTGCCCCGGTGCCGCCGGTGTCCCCCGCACCCCCCCGGGCGGGGCGGGGCCCCGGGGCCGCCCCATCGTCACGTGTCGCCGCCGCCGCCGCCGCGCGCACCGGGGGGAGAGAGGCGGGAGCGGCGGGAGCGGAGCATGGCAGGTACCGGCACCGGGGGGGGGGAGCACCGGGGGGGAGGGAGGGCACCGGAAACCGGGAATAGGGAACGGGCGGGGAACTGGGAGTCGGGAACGCAGCGGGCGCGCGCGCACACCGGGCACGCACCGGGAACAGGGAACCGGGAACCGGGCACGCGCACGCACCGGGCACGCGCCCCCGCGCGCACCTGCCCGTGCCCGCGGACGCGCGGGACACCCTCGGTGGGGACGGACACCTGTCCCGGGACCTCCCCTTACCCCCCCCCCCGGGAGCCCCTCTCCGACCCCCCCCCCCCACCCCGCGGACCTGTCGTGTGTCACCCCCCGCACCCCGCGGGGCTCACGCCGGGCTCTGGGGACCTGCTGGGCCGGGAGAGACTCGTCCCCGTGTCCCCATGGCCCCGTGTCCCCCTGTCATGGCCCCGTGTCCCCCCGTCATGTCCCCGTGTCCCCCACTCATGGCCCCGTGTCCCCCAGCTGTGTCCCCATGGCCCCGTGTCCCCCAGCCATGTCTCTGTGCCCCTCCAGTGATATCCCCTTGTCCCCATGTCCCCCAGCCATGTCCCCACGTCCCTGTGTGCCCCGGCCATGTCCCTGTGTCTCCTGACTATGCCCCCTTGTCCCCCAGCCCTGTCCCCATGTCCCCGTGCCCCCTGGCTATGTCCCCATGTCCCTGTGTGCCCCAGCCATGTCCCTGTGTCCTGCAGCTGTGTCCCCATGTCCCTGTGTGCCCCAACCGTGTCCCCGTGTCCCCTGACTGTGCCCCCATGTCCCCATGTCCCCCAGCCATGTCCCCACGTCCCTGTGTCCCCCAGCAGTGCCCCCCAGCTATGTCCCCGTGGTCCTGTGCCTCCCAGCCATGTCCCCATGTCCCTGTGTCCTGCCACCACATCCCTGTGTCCCCCAGCCATGTCTCCTGGCTGTGTCCCCTGTGTTCTCATGTCCCCCGACTGTGTCCTCCTGTCCCCATGTCCCCCAGTCATGTCCCTGTGTCCCCATGTCCCCCAGCCATGGCCCCCTGTCCCCATGGCCCCCAGCCATGTTCCCATGTCCCTTCCCATGTCCCCGTGTCCCCATGTCCCCCAACCATGTCCCCCCTGTTCCCATGTCCCCCAGCAATGTTCCCATGTCCCCATGTCCCCCACCATGTCCCCCAGCCATGTCCCCTTGTCCCCATGTCCCCCAGCCATGTCTCCTGGCTGTGTCCCCGTGTCCCTATGTCCCCCAACCATGTCCCTGTGTCCCCATGTCCCCAGCCATGTCCCCCTGTCCCCATGTCCCCAGCCGTGTCTCCTGGCTGTGTCCCCGTGTCCCCACGTCCCCCACCATGTCCCTGTGTCCCCGTGTCCCCACGTCCCCCACCATGTCCCCGCGTCCCCAGTCCTCTCTCCTCACGCTCCCATGTCCTCACTCCCCACATCTCCCCCCGTCAGTGTCCCCCACCCTCCTGTCCCTGAGTCCCCTCTCCCCCATCCCTCTGTCCCCGGGCCCTCCTGGCCGTGTGTGTCCCCTGCGTGCGTGTCCCCGTGTCCACCCCTTTTGTCCCCTGTCCCGGGGGTGCTCTGTGGGGACACCCCGGGTGCTGCCACTCTCTGTGTCCCCTCCCCAGCGCTGTCGGCCGGGTCCCCGGCGGGGGACGAGTGCTTGGAGGAGGACGAGGACGAGCTGGAGCCGGGGCTGGACGAGGCGGAGCCCGAGGCGGGGGCCGGGGGTCGGGCGACGGGGGGCCCGCGGGGGGCGGTGCTGACCCGCA
This sequence comes from Chiroxiphia lanceolata, assembly GCF_009829145.1. Classification (NCBI taxonomy): domain Eukaryota; kingdom Metazoa; phylum Chordata; class Aves; order Passeriformes; family Pipridae; genus Chiroxiphia; species Chiroxiphia lanceolata. Next base: position 2,463,138 of record NC_045663.1, read on the forward strand.
GGGGCATCACCCTGCGCGTCCTGCTCCGGGACGGGCTCCTGGAGCCGGGACGGGGCGTCCTCTCCATCTACTACCTGGTGAGAACGGGGGGACGGGAACGGGGGGACCAGGAAGCTGGGGGGGGGGACTGGGGAGGTGGGATGGGGATATGGGAGCTGGGATGGGGACAGAAGACACGGGGTGGGGACAGGGGAGGTGGGATGGGGATATGGGAGGTGGGATGGGGACAGGGGAGATGGGATGGGGACAGGAGAGATGGGATGGGGACCAGGGAGCTGCAATGGGGTCTGGGGAGGTGGGATGGGGGACAGTGGAGGTGAGGTGGGGACTGGGGACACGGGGTGGGGACAGGGGATGGGGACAGGGGAGATGGGATGGGGACATGGGAAGTGGGTTGGGGACTGGGGAGATGGGATGGGGATATCGGAGGTGGAATGGGGACATGAGAGGTGGGATGGGGATGAGGCAGATGGGCTGGGGACATGGGATGGGGATAGGGGAGATGGACTGGAAATGTGGGAGGTGGGATGGGGACAGGTGAGATGGGGTAGGGACAGGGGACATGGGATGGGGACAGGGGAGATGGGATGGGGACAGGGAAGATGAGAGGGGGACAGGGGAGATGGGATGGGGACACAGGATGGGGACAGGGGACAGGGGGTGGGAACAGAGGGCAAGTGGTGGTGAAGGAGGCATGGGGGGGGAACAGGGGACATGGGATGGGGACAGGGGACATGGAGTGGGGACATCAGAGGTGGAATGGGGACATGAGAGGTGGGATGGGGATATGGGCTGGGGACAGGGAGATGGGATGGGGACAGGGAGGTGGGATTGGGACAGGGAGGTGGGATGGGGACAGGGAGGTGGGATGGGGATGTGGGAGGTGGGGATGGGGATGTGGGAGGTGGGGTGGGGATGTGGGAGGTGGGGTGGGGACAGGGAGGTGGGATGGGGACAGGGGAGATGGGATGGGGATGTGGGAGGTGGGGATGGGGATGTGGGAGGTGGGGTGGGGACAGGGAGGTGGGATGGGGACAGGGGAGATGGGATGGGGATGTGGGAGGTGGGGATGGGGATGTGGGAGGTGGGATGGGGACAGGGGAGATGGGAAGGGAAAAGGGAAGTGGGCTGGGGCCAGGGGCCACAGAAGGAGGACAGGGGACATGGGGCAGGGGTGGGGACAAGGCAGACAGGCCGGGGGCCCAGCGGGTCCCTCCCCAGCTCCCCCCACCCCCCAGGGCAAGAAGTTCGTGGGGGACCTGGGGCCGGACGGGACCATCACGTGGCAGGTGAGTCCCAGGGAATTCCCTCCCCACGGGATTTTCCCAATGTTCCATCACATCCCTCTCCATGCACAGCCCTGCAGAAGGGCTGGGGGGGATCCTCACGAGTGCTCCCGATGAAATTACAACAGCAAAACCCTTATATTATTAATTATCTTATTTATTTATTTATTATCTTATTTATTTATTATTTATCTATTTATTATTTATTTATTATTATTTATATTCCTGTCGAATCCCACTTTTTCTGCTCCCTTCATCCATCTGGTGTCCTTTTATCACAGTTACCTCCTGATGGCCTTTTAAACACTCATAGTTTTGTTTTCCTGCCCATAAATTAGTCCTTTATCCTTTTTTTTTTTTTGGTATCTTCCTGCCTCAGGTGACTGATTTTGTCAGTTTGAAGATTATAGAGATAAAGCTATATAATAGATATAATAATAGATAATATCTATATAATAGATATAATAATAGATTATAGATATATTGATAAAGATTATAGATAGAGACTGTAGATAGATTACATAGAGAGATTATAGATAGAGATTACAGATATAGGTAGATTATAAATGTAGATTGTAGATATATAGATAGATTATATAGGTAGATTATAGGTAGATAGATATACAGTTATATAGATATATAGATAGATTATATAGATAGATTATGGATTATATATATATATAGATAATAGATATATAGAAAGTATATAGATAGATTATAAATATATAATCTATATATAGACATATATACATAGATAGATAGATAGAATAGATATATATAATATATATTATATTTTATATATAATTATATATATTACATATAATGTATATAATATAGATATACATATAGATATATTATATATAATATATATATATGGATATATAGATAAAATAGATATCTGTAATATATAATATATTATATTTTATATATATAATATATAGATATATAATATGTATAATAGATAGATATAATCTCTATATAGATCTCTATATAGATATATAGATAATTTATATATATTATAGATGATAGATTATAGATATGTAACATAATAGATTCTATCCATTTGCAAAAGTTCTGTTCTTTTCCCAATCCCTCCGTGCTCACAGAAGCCGTGTCCCTTCTCCAAGAGCCGGGAAATTCCCTGTGAGCCAAGCCCAAAACTCCATTAGGCCCTGGTTCCATCAGAACCACCTGAAACCAACCCCATTTAACCCTTTGCTGTGGAAACACTGGCTTGTTAAAAACCTTCAAAATTCAAACAACTTACAAATTCATGGAATCACAGAATCATGGAATCAGCTGGGTTGGAAGGGACCCCTGAGATCATCAATCCAACCCTTGATCCAACCCCACTGTGGTTCCCAGCCCATGGCACTGATGCCACATCCAGTCTCACCTTAAAAACCTCCAGGGATGGAGAATCCACCCCCTCCCTGGGCAGCCCATTCCAAGGGCTGAGCACCCTCTCTGCAAAGAAATTCTTCCTAATATCCAACCTAAACCTCCCCTGGCACAGCTTCAGACCGAGCCCTCTTGTCTTGCTGATGGTTGGGTGGGAAAAGAGACCAACCCCCCCCTGGCTCCCCCCTCCTGTCAGGGAGTTGCAGAGAGTGAGGAGGTCTCCCCTGAGCCTCCTCCTCTCCAGGCTGAACAGCCCCAGCTCCCTCAGCCTCTCCTCACAGCACTTGTGCTCCAGTCCCTTCCCCAGCCTCGCTGCTCTCCTAATTCCGGCTTCCTTTGGAACGCGGTGGCTTCAGCGGCTTTCCCGGGGATTTTTTCTGTCCTTTCCCTTCCCGCAGGAGACGGGGCAGGTGTTCAACTCCCCCAGTGCCTGGGCCACGCACTGCAAGCGCCTGGTGAACCCGGCCAAGAAGTCGGGCTGCGGGTGGGCGTCCGTGCGGTACCGCGGCCAGAGGCTCGACCAGTACAAGGCAGCCTGGCTGCGCCGGCACCAGCCCCACGCACCGCCCCCCGACGAGGTGGGATGGGGGAAAACCCTCCCCCGGAACGCTCAGGGGGAAGGGGAGGGGTGGGAGGGGGGAAAAACCCTCCCCCGGAACGCTCGGAGGGAAGGGGAGGGGTGGGTTGGGGGATGGAGGTGGGGGAACATCCCGGGGGTGGTGTGTGCGGGGTGGGTGGGTGGGTGGGTGGGTGGGATGGGGGTCACAACCCCCCTGGCTCCCTGGAATGGGGGTCACAAACCCTATGGCACCTTGGGATGGGGTCATAACCCCCCTCTGGCACCCTGGGGTGAGGGTCACAACCTCCCTGGCACCCTGGGATGGGGTCACAACCTCCCTCTGACACCCTGGGATGGGGTTGCAATCCCCCTGGCATTCTGGGATGGGGGTCACAACCTCCCTGGCACCCTGGGATGGGGTCACTCCACCCCTGACACCCTGGGATGGGGTCACAACCTCCCTGGCACCCTGGGATGGGGTCACAACCTCCCTGGCACCTTGGGATGGGGGTCACTCCCCTGGCACCCTGGGATGGGGTCACAACCTCCCTGGCACCTTGGGATGGGGTCACAACCTCCCTGGCACCCTGGGATGGGGTCACTCCACCCCTGGCTCCCTGGGATGGGGTCACAACCTCCCTGGCACCTTGGGATGGGGTCACAACCCCCCTGGCACCCTGGGATGGGGTCACAACCTCCCTGGCACCTTGGGATGGGGGTCACTCCCCTGGCACCCTGGGATGGGGTCACAACCTCCCTGGCACCTTGGGATGGGGTCACAACCCTCCTGGCACCCTGGGATGGGGTCACAACCTCCCTGGCACCTTGGGATGGGGTCACAACCTCCCTGGCACCCTGGGATGGGGTCACAACCTCCCTGGCACCTTGGGATGGGGTCATAACCCCCCTCTGGCACCCTGGGATGGGATCACAACCTCCCTGGCACCCTGGGATGGGGTCACAACCTCCCTGGCACCTTGGGATGGGGTCATAACCCCCCTCTGGCACCCTGGGATGGGGTTGCAATCCCCCTGGCATCCTGGGATGGGGGTCACAACCTCCCTGGCACCCTGGGATGGGGGTCACTCCCTCCTGACACCCTAGGATGGGGGTCACCCCCCCCAGCACCCCCAGGGCGGGTGGGGGACACGGGGTGGGTGCCAGCGCCGCGCTGCCCGCAGGGCCTGGCCAGCGAGGGCGAGGAGGAGGAGATGCCCGAGGAGGAAGAGGAGGAGGCGGCCCGGGAGGGGGGGCGGCTGCCGCTGCCCGAGCCGGCGCCTCCCAAAAAACCCGAGGAGAGGAGCAAGAAGCAGCAATGCAAGAGCCCGGCCGAGCCCGCGGGGGCGGGTACGGTGACACGGGGGGGGGGAAAAAAGGGTCCCCGGGGGGCGACCCCGGGCTGTGGTGACGGCTCCTTGTGCTTCCCAGATCCCGGCGCTCCAGGGAAAAGGCTGGAGACCAAGCCCCGGGTGCCCGTTCGCTACTGCACCCTGGGCACGCGGGACTCGTCCAGGTACGGGCACACGGGGACAACGCGGGGGTGGCACCGCCGGGCCCGGGATGGAAGGGGGGGTGTGTGTGTGTGACAGGAATGTGTGTGACGGGAATGTGGCTGTTCCAGGAACCCCCAGACCCTGGTGGAGGTGACGCCCTTCGCTGCCATCAACAAATTCCAGCCCTTCAACGTGGCCATCTCCAGCAACGTCCTGCTGCTGCTGGTGCGTGTGCCCCCCCCCCCCCGCGCCGGGCACTCGGGGGCACTGGGGACACCCTGCGGGGCGTCCCCCGTGTCCCCCCGGTTTTGGGGTTTTGGGGCCGGGCCGCCGATTTGACCCTTTTCCCGCAGGATTTCCACAGCCACCTGACGCGCAGTGAGGTGGTGGGATACCTGGGCGGGCGCTGGGACACCAACACGCAGCGTAGGTGGCGGGGTGGGGGGGGGGTGGCGGGGGTTTTGGGGGGGTTCACCCACCCCTGTGCCCCCCCCCTCACCCCCCAGTGCTGACGGTGCTCCGAGCGTTCCCCTGCCGGACCCGCCTGGGAGACGCCGAGGCCGCGGGGGCCGTGGAGGAGGAGGTAAAACAGCCTGGGGAGGGGGCAGCGGGGGGGGCCCCCGGCATTCCAGAGGATTCCAGAGGATTCCAGGGATCCCTCGGGCTCCCTGCGCTGCCGGGGTGGGACAGACACGGATCCCATGGATCAGGGGGTGTGGGATGGGAGCAGGACTGGGATGGGCAGCACAGCCCCGGAGCTCGGCTGAGACCAAGGGATGGGCAAGAACCCACTTGGCTGGGAAGGGAAATCAGGGATTTGAGGAGAGAGGGGGTCCCATCCCACCCCCTCAACCTGGGCAGGAACAGGGATCTGGGGCAGGAGAAGGGACAGTGAGATGAACCAGCCCTGTCCCCCCAAACCCAGGGCACAGGGGGGCATTGACCCCACAGGGAGGGTCAGTGGGGGCACAGGGGGGCATTGATCCCCCGAAAAGGGTCACTGGGGGCACAGGGGTGTGTTGGGTCCCCAAAGAGGGTCACTGGGGGCACAGGGGTGTGTTGGGTCCCAAAGAGGGTCACTGGGGGCACAGGGATCAGAGCACAGGGGTGCATTGCCCCCCAAGGAGGGTCAGTGGGGGCACAAGGGTATGTTACCCCCCAAAGAGGGTCCCGTGGGGGCCCAGGGATGGGGGCCCAGGGTGTGTTGCCCCCCAAGGAGGGTCAGTGGTGGCACATTGGGGCATTGCCCTCAAAGAAGGTCAGTGGGGGCACAGGGGTGTGTTACCCCCCCAAAAGGGTCACGGGGGGCACAGGGGTGCATTGGCCCCCAAAGAGGGTCACTGAGGGCACAGGGAGCATTTATCCCTCAAAAAGGGTCAGTAGGGGCACACGGGTGTGTTGGGCCCCCAGAAAGGGTCACTGGGGGCAGAGATGGGGGCACAGGGGTGCTTTGCCCCCCAAAGAAGGTCAGTGAGGGCACAGGGGGGCATTGATCCCCCAGAAAGGGTCACTGGGGGCACAAGGGTGCATTGGCCCCCAAAGAGGGTCAGTGGGGGCACAGGGGGAATTTATTCCCCAAAAAGGGTCACTGGGGGCACAAGGGTGCATTGGCCCCCAAAGAGGGTCAGTGGGGGCACAGGGGGAATTTTTTCCCCAAAAAGGGTCACTGGGGGCAGAGGGGTGTGTTGCCCCCCAAGGAGGGTCACTATGGGCAGAGGGGTGTGTTGCCCCTCCCCGAAGAGGCTGGGGGGGGGTCCCGGGGGTGCCGTGCCCACGCTGTGTGCCCGCCCCAGATCTGCCAGAGCCTGTTCCTGCGGGGGCTGTCGCTGGTGGGGTGGTACCACAGCCACCCCTTCGGGCCGGCGCTGCCCTCGCTGCACGACATCGACGCGCAGATGGATTATCAGCTCAAGCTGCAGGGCAGCGGCAACGGCTTCCAGCCCTGCCTGGGGCTCATCTGCGGTACGTGCCCGTCCCCCGCGGGCACCCCGGGGGGCTGAGGGGGCCGTCCCACCCCGTGCCATCCCCCCCTGTCCCCGCAGGGCCCTACTTCCACGGCAACCCCGGCGTGGAGTCCCGGATCGCTCCCTTCTGGGTGATGCCGCCGCCCGAGGTGAGCCCGGGGGAGGGTTTGGGGCGGGGTGACCCCCCCCCCCGGGGTGGGTGTGACACCCCCGTGACACCCCCGTGACACCCCTGTGACACCCCCACCCCGTCCTCCAGCAACGGCCCAACGACTACGGCATCCCCATGGAGGTGGAGGTGACCTACATCCAGGACGGGTTCCTCACCAACGACGTGGTGCAGGAGATGGTGAGGCCCAAATTTCTGGGTCCCCCCAAATCCCTGGGTCCCCTCAAAGCCCTGGGTCCCGTCCCCCTTCCCCAGGACAACTCCCCAAACCCACCAGCACCTCCACTGCTCGTCCCTGCCCACCCAGTGCCGGTGACAGTCCCTTCTCCATCCCCTCCCTCCTCACCTGGTGCCACCGAGGTCTCGGTGCCCACCCACCCCCCAAAAAACCTCGGGGTGCCCCCCAGGCCCTGCAGCCCCTCCCTGTTCCCTCCCCAGACGCTGCTGGTGGAGTTTTATAAAGGGGCTCCCGACCTGGTGAAGTTCCAGGAGCTGTGGAGTCAGGAACAGACCTACCTGGACAAGCTGAAGGTGAGGGAGGGTGGGTGGGGAGGGGGTTTGGGCTGCACCCACTGGGATTAACTGGGGTGTCCGTGATTAACTGGGATGTCTGTGGTTAACTGGGGTGTCTGGGATTACTGGGGTGTCTGTGATTAACTGGGGTGTCTGGTATTAACTGGGGTGTCAGTGATTAACTGAGGTGTCAGTGATTAACTGAGGTGTCTGTGATTAACTGAGGTGTCTGTCTGTGATTAACTGGGGGGTGTGTGACTGACTGAGGTGTTGGTGATCAGCTGGGGTGTCTGTGGTTAACTGAGGTGTCTGGGATTAACTGGGGTGTCTGGGATGGACTGGGGTGTCTGTCTGTGATTAACTGGGGTGTCAGTGATTAACTGGGGTGTCAGTGATTAACTGAGGTGTCTGTCTGTGATTGACTGGGGTGTCCGGGATTAACTGGGGTGTTGGTGATTAACTGGGGTGCTGGTGATTAACTGGGGTGTCCAGGATTAACTGGGGTGTCTGTGATTAACTGGGGTATCTGTGATTACTGAGGTGTCCGGGATTAACTGAGGTGTCTGTCTGTGATTGACTGGGGTGTTGGTGATTAACTGGGGTGCTGGTGATTAACTGGGGTGTCCAGGATTAACTGGGGTGTCTGTGATTAACTGGGGTATCTGTGATTACTGAGGTGTCCGGGATTAACTGAGGTGTCTGTCTGTGATTGACTGGGGGGTGTGTGATTGACTGGGGTGTGTGTGATTAACTGGGGTGTCTGTCTGTGATTAACTGGGGTGTCCGTGATTAACTGGGGTGTGTGTGATTAACTGGGGGGTGTGTGTCCCCCCCCTCACCCCCCAGGGCTCCCTGGCCTCCCGCACCCCCAAGGAGCAGAGCTTTGCCCCCGTCCTGGAGCAGATCTACGGCCTCCTCAGGATCAATGGCTGAGGGCCCCGGAGCCCCCTGGACTTGGAGCAGGATCCTGGAGCCCCCCTGGCCCCAGGGGCTCACTCACCCCCGAGGGGCAGCTCCAGAGCCCCCCCAGAGCGGGGTCAGGGCCCCTCCAGGCTCCCCCCCTGCCCCCAGGGGGATGGGGGTGCTGGAGGACTCGGCAGCCAGTGCTGGGTGGGAGTGGGAGTGGATTAAAGAGCAGCTCTGAGGTGGCCCCGGTGCGGCTCCGCTGGCTCTGGGACATGTCCTGGTGTCCTGATGGGATGGGAGGGGGACATTCCTCCAGAGGGAAGGGTTGGATGGGATGTTGGGAAGGAATTCTTGGATGGGAGGGTGGGGAGGGACTGGCACGGGGTGCCCAGAGAAGCTGTGGCTGCCCCTGGATCCCTGGAAGTGTCCAAGGTCGGGTTGGAGCAACCTGGGATAGTGGGAGGTGTCCCTGCCCATGGCTGGGGTGGGATGAGATGAGCTTTAAGGTCCATTCCAACCCAAACCAGGGCTGGAACTCCATGACTTCCAAGGTCCCTTCCAGTCCCAAACCAGGGCTGGAACTCCATGGCCTCCAAGGTCCCATCCAGCCCAAATCAAGGCTGGAATTTCATGACTTCCCAGGTCCCTTCCAGTCCAAACCAGGGCTGGAATTCCATGACTTCCAAGGTCCCTTCCAACCCAAACCACGGTTGGAATTCAATGATGACCCTCAAGGTCCCATCCAACCCCAAACCAGGGCTGGAATTCCATGACTTCTCAGGTCCCATCCAGCCCAAACCAGGGTTGGAATTCCATGACCTCCAAGGTCCCATCCAGCCCAAACAAGGGTTGGAATTCCACAATGACCTTCAAGGTTTTATCCAGCCCAAACCAAGGCTGGAATTCCATGACTTTCAAGGTCCCATCCAGCTCAAACCACAGCTGGAATTCCATGACAACCTTCAAGGTTTTATCCAGCCCAAACCAGGGCTAGAACTCCATGACTTCCCAGGTCCCATCCAACCCAAACCAGGGCTGGAATTTCGTGACTTCCAAGGTCCCTTCCAGCCCAAACCAGGGCTGGAATTCCATGACTTCCAAGGTCCCATCCAGCCCAAACCAGGGCTGGAATCCATGACTTCCAAGGTCCCACCCCACCCCTCTCCCCGACTCCACGACTGCACCATTAGAAAGAAGAGAACATTTAATATTTTCCATTCAGAGATACAAGTCAAGAATCCTGGGTCATCTTTTTTTTGTTGTTGTTTTTTTTTTTTTTGGTACGTTTTCCCCTAAAAACCAGGAGAAACCATTACCAAAAAAAAAAAAAAACCAAACCCAAAACAACCCCAAAACAAAACAAACAAACAAACAAACAAACAAAAAAGAGATGTAGCAAGTTTTCCCAGCTGACAGAACACGTCCGGATCCACCTGAGCGGGAGCTGGGATGAGACCCCGGTCCCAGCGGGGAGGGGGCAGTGGGGAGGGCCCCCAGGATTCCAGAGGATTCCAGAGGATTCCAGAGGATTCCAGAGGATTCCAGGTTTCCCTCAGGCTCCCAAGAGACGGGGGGAGCTGCCCCTGTGTCCCCCCCCCCAGGGCCAGACACGGATCCCATGGATCAGGGAGTGTGGGATGGGAGCCGGGAGCGGCAGGACTGGGATGGGCCGTGGAGGAGGAGGTAAAACAGCCTGGGAGGGGGCAGAGGGAAGGGCCCCCGGGATTCCAGAGGATTCCAGGCTTCCCTCAGGCTCCCAAGAGACGGGTGGAGCTGCCCCTGTGCCCCCCTTCCTCCAGGGCCGGGGTGGGACAGACACAGATCCCATGGATCAGGGGGTGTGGGATGGGAGCAGGACTGGGATGGGCAGCACAGCCCAAGGAGAGGGGCCTGAGCCCGGCTGAGACCAAGGGATGGGCAAGAACCCACTTGGCTGGGAAGGGAAATCAGGGATTTGAGGAGAGAGGGGGTCCCATCCCACCCCCTCAACCTGGGCAGGAACAGGGATCTGGGGCAGGAGAAGGGACAGTGAGATGAACCAGCCCTGTCCCCCCAAACCCAGGGCACAGGGGGGCATTGCCCCCCAAAAAGGGTCAGTGGGGGCACAGGGGTGTGTTGCCCCCCCATAAGGGTCAGTGGGGGCACAGAGGTGCATTGTCCCCCTAAAAAGGATCGTTGGGGGCAGAGGGGTGTGTTGACCCCCAAAAAGGGTCAGTGAGGGCACAGGGGTGTGTTGGGCTCCCAAAAAGGATCATTGGGGGCAGAGGGGTGTGTTGCCCCTGAAAAAGGGTCACTGAGGGCACAGGGGGGGCATTGATCCCCCAGAGAGGGTCACTGGGGGCACAGGGGTGCATTGCCCCCCAAAAAGGGTCATTGGGGGCACAGGGGTGCATTGCCCCCCAAAAAGGGTCATTGGGGGCACAGGGGTGTATTGCCCCCCCTAAAATGGTCAGTGGGGGCACAGGGGTGTGTTGCCCCCAAAAAGGGTCACTGAGGGCACAGGGGGGCATTGATCCCCCCGAAAGGGTCACTGGGGGCACAGGGATGCGTTGCCCCCCAAAAAGGGTTGCTGGGGGCACAGGGGTGTGTTGCCCCCCCAAAGAAGGTTATTGGGGTTATATGAGGTGCTTTGTCCCCCAAAAAAGGTCATTGGGGGCACAGGGGAGTGTTGGGCCCCCAAAAAGGGTCAGTGGGGGCACAGGGGTGCTTTGCCCCCCCCCCAAGAAAGTCATTGGGGGCACAGGGGTGTGTTGGGCCCCCAAAAAGGGTTATTGGGGGCACAGGGGTGTGTTGCCTCCCAGAGAGGGTCACTGTGGGCACAGGGGGGCACAGGAAAGGCACATGAGGACCAGGGGAGCTCCATCCATGGGGTGCTGAGGGATCCCTGGGAATGGGGAGGGAGGGACCTGCAGAGCCCTGGGGAGAGGAGCCCCAACCTACACCGTGCTCTGCCCCACCCTGGGCACAACCCAGGCTGTGCCCCAGCTCCTGTCCCCCCAAATCACCCCCCAGCTCTGACCCACTCGGGGCATTTGGGGCAGGAAAAGCCTGAGGTCCAAAATAAAAAACCCCCAACCCCAAATCCTGGGCGGGAGGAGCAGCTTCTCCCTCTGGAGTGGGGCTGTGCAGGGAGGAGGGGGCTTGGGGCAGGATGGGACATCCCTGCTGTCCCTGCAGGGTGGGCAGGGGGGGTCAGAACCTCAGGGATGGCTCAGAGCCCCTGGAAGGGCTCAGAGCCCCAGGAAGGACTCAGCATTCCTGGAATGGCTCAGAACTTCAGGGATGGCTCAGGGCCCCTGGAAGGGCTCAGCATCCCTGGAAGGGCTCAGAACTTCAGGGATGGCTCAACATCCCAGGAATGGCTCAGAGCCCCAGGAATGGCTCAGCATTCCTGGAATGGCTCAGAGCCCCTGGGATGGCTCAGCATCCTTGGAATGGCTCAGAGCCCCTGGAAGGGCTCAGCACCCCTAGAATAGCTCAGAGCCCCTGGAATGGCTCAGAGCCCCTGGAAGGGCTCAGCATCCCTGGAATAGCTCAGAGCCCCAGGGATGGCTCAGCATTCCTGGAATGGCTCAGAGCCCCTGGAATGACTCAGCATCCCTGGAATGGCTCAGAGCCTCTGGAATGGCTCAGAGCCCCTGGAATGGCTCAGCATCCCTGGAATGGCTCAGAGCCCCTGGAATGGCTCAGAGCCCCTGGAATGGCTCAGCATCCCTGGAATGGCTCAGCATCCCTGGAATGGCTCAGCCCCCCAGGCTGGGCTCAGCCCCTGCCCTGCAGGGCTGGCTTAGTGTTTGTTGGGGGTCGTAGTGTTGCTGCTTCCCCTCCCCTGATCCCCCTGGGATCGTCCTGCAGGGATGGGATCCATGGGGAGAGAGGGGTAGTGTTCAGTGGCCTTGGGGGTCTTGCCCCTCGGGGCGGGGGGGGCTGGGGGCTGCTTTGCCTCTCTGCATCCCAGGACACATCCCTGCATTCCCAGGACACTTCTCTGCTCTCCCAGGACACATCCCTGCATCCCAGGACACTTCCCTGCTCTCCCACTGGGCTGTGCATCCTGGGACACTTCCCTGCTCTCCCACTGGGCTGTGCATCCTGGGACACATCCCTGCATTCCCAGGACACATCCCTGCATTCCCAGGACACTTCCCTGCTCTCCCAGGACAAATCCCTGCTCTCCCACTGGGCTGTGCATTCCCAGGACACATCCTTGCTCTCCCAGAACACACCCCTGCTCTCCCAGGACACATCCTTCCATTCCCAGGACACATCCCTGCTCTCCCACTGGGATGTGCATTCCCAGAACACATCCCTGCATTCCCAGGACACATCCCTGCATCCCAGGACACATCCCTGCTCTCCCACTGGGATGTGCATTCCCAGAACACATCCCTGCATTCCCAGGACACATCCCTGCATCCCAGGACACTTCCCTGCTCTCCCACTGGGCTGTGCATTCCCAGGACACATCCCTGCATTCCCAGGACACATCCCTGCATCCCAGGACACTTCCCTGCTCTCCCACTGGGCTGTGCATTCCCAGGACATATCCCTGCTCTCCCAGGACACATCCCTGCATTCCCAGGATACATCCCTGCTCTCCCACTGGGTTGTGCATTCCCAGGACACATCCCTGCATTTCCAGGACACATCCCTGCATCCCCAGGACACATCCTTCCATTCCCAGGACACATCCTTCCATTCCCAGGACGCTTCCCTGCTCTCCCACTGGGCTGTGCATTCCCGGGACACATCCCTGCATTCCCAGGACACCTCCCTGCTCTCCCACCTGGCTCATCCAGGCGCTGGACCCGAAGGAAAGAGGAGGAAACAAAAAAAAACCTGGAGAAGGGAGAGAGGCCCGTGCCGGGGGGGGTGTGTGTGTGTGAGGGGAAGGAGGAGCAAAGTACCGAAGTTCAAGCACCAGAAGGACCAAAAAAAAAAAAAACAACCCCAAAAAACCCCGAAAAACACAGGAAACAAAAAAAACCAACCCCAAATTCCCGAGGGGGGAAGGGAAGGGGCCGCGGGGACCCTTCTGGTTGTTCCCTGGAATGGCGGGAATGGCGGGAATGGCGGGAATGGCGGGAGGGGGCTCACTGAGGTAGCGGCACCAGCACTTCCACGTAGTTGAGCGGGAAGAAGCCGGAGTGGCCGTGGATCATCCCCTCGTACCAGTTCTCGTCGATCTGGTTCGTCAGGGTGATGATGTCGCCCTCCTTGAAGCCCAGCTCGCCGTCGTTCTCCGGCTCGAAGTCGTACAGGGCTTTGCAGCAGGGCTGGTCCAGGGGGGCTGCGGGCACAGGGGGGGGCACGGGGGTCAGCAGGACCCCCAAACCCTCCTCTTTGGTATTTTAAATTGTTGGATTTCCCAGCGTGTCCCAATGGGCAGCTTTGCTATTAAGGCATCCTCTGGATATCCCAAGCTTTAGCTCTTGCTTGGATGGAAAACTCCAATTCCAGCCTTGTTTTAGGGGCTGCGGGCACAGGGGGGGCACAGGGGTCAGCAGGACCCCCAAACCCTCCTCTTTGGCACCCAGCACTCCTAAATGTGTTGGATTTCCCAGCCTGTCCCAGTGGAGGTTTTCATAACAAGGGTGGTTTTGTTATTAAGGCATCCTTTGGATATCCTGAGTTCTAGCTCTTGCTTGGATGGAAAACTCCAATTCCAGCCTTGTTTTAGGGGCTGCAGGCACAGGGGGGGGCACAGGGGTGAGTGGGACCCCCAAACCCTCCTCTTTGGTGCCCAAAACTTTTAAATGTGCTGGATTTCCCAGCCTGTCCCAGTGGAGTTTGTTGTAACAAGGGCGGCTTTGTTATTAAGGTATCCTTTGGATATCCTGAGTTCTAGCTCTTGCTTGGATGGAAAACTCCAATTCCAGCCTTGTTTTAGAGGCTGTGGGCACAAGAGGGGGGCACAGGGGTCAGTAGGACCCCCAAACTCTCCTCTTTGGTATTTTAAATTGTTGGATTTCCCAATGGAGGTTGTCATAATGAGGGCGGCTTTGTTATTAAGGCATCCTTTGGATATCCTGAGTTCTAGCTCTTGCTTGGATGGAAAACTCCCAATTCCAGCCTTGTTTTAGGGGCTGCAGGCACAGGGGGGGCACAGGGGTCAGCAGGACCCCCAAACCCTCCTCTTTGGTGCCCAAAACTTTTAAATGTGCTGGATTTCCCAGCCTGTCCCAGTGGAGTTTGTTGTAACAAGGGCGGCTTTGTTATTAAGGTATCCTTTGGATATCCTGAGTTCTAGCTCTTGCTTGGATGGAAAACTCCAATTCCAGCCTTGTTTTAGAGGCTGTGGGCACAAGAGGGGGGCACAGGGGTCAGTAGGACCCCCAAACTCTCCTCTTTGGTATTTTAAATTGTTGGATTTCCCAATGGAGGTTGTCATAATGAGGGCGGCTTTGTTATTAAGGCATCCTTTGGATATCCTGAGTTCTAGCTCTTGCTTGGATGGAAAACTCCAATTCCAGCCTTGTTTTAGGGGCTGCAGGCACAGGGGGGGGCACAGGGGTGAGTGGGACCCCCAAACCCTCCTCTTTGGCACCAAACACTTTTAAATGTCTTAGATTTCCCAGCCTGTCCCAGTGGAGTTTGTTGTAACAAGGGCGGTTTTGTTATTAAGGCATCCTTTGGATATCCTGAGTTCTAGCTCTTGCTTGGATGGAAAACTCCAATTCCAGCCTTGTTTTAGGGGCTGTGGGCACAGGGGGGGGGCACAGGGGTCAGTGGGACCCCCAAACCCTCCCCTTTGGCGTTTTAAACATGTTGGATTTCCCAGCCTGTCCCAATGGAAGTTGTTGTAACGAGGGTGGCTTTGTTATGAAGCGCTGGGATTAAGAGCTTTGAGCTCTTGCTTGGATGGAAAACTCCAATTCCAGCCTTGTTTTAGGGGCTGCAGGCACAGGGGGGGGCACAGGGGTGAGCAGGACCCCCAAACCCTCCTCTTTGGCACCCAGCACTCCTAAATGTGTTGGATTTCCCAGCGTGTCCCAATGGAGGTTGTTGTAACAAGGGCAGCTTTGTTATTAAGGCATCCTTTGGATATCCCGGGTTTGAGCTCTTGCTTTGGTGGAAAACCACAAGGGACAGGTTGGATGAGACTTGGAGCAACCTGGTCTGGTGGAAGGTGGGTGGAACTGGGTGGTCTTGAAGCTCCCTTCAACCCAAATCATTCCACGATTCCATGATTCCACAGCCAGGAACGACCCAGCTTGGCAAGAGCCCCTCCAGGCACCGAAAGCAGCAGCCAAGACAACTTCCCAAATCCCCAAATCCCCACATCCCTGCTCCAGGCTCCTCCTGCTCCAGCACCACGAGCCCTTCCCACCACCACAGCTCCAAGCTGGGATCCCAAAGGAATCCCAAAGAGATCCCAAAGCAGGACCCACAAACTCCACTGTGCTGAGGCTCTGCCTGCTCCCTCCAGCCTTCCCGGGAAAAACCCAGGCTGGGTGCTTGGAAAAACCTTTGAGAGGACTGATCCCTCCTGGAAAAGCATCGGGATGTGCCCATGTGACGGGAGCTGCTCCAGCCCCTCCGGGTGAGCCGGTTTTGGGGTGGGAAAATCCCACTGGAGCGTGGCTGGGTTAGTTCAGGGTTTAGGCCAGGCTTAGCTCAGGCTCAGCACGGAGGGATGAGCAGCTCCAAGCTGGGAAGAGGAGGAAGAGGAAGAGAAGGAAGAGGAGGAGGAGGAGGGATGGGAGAATTCCCACATCATGCAGCGCAGAGCAGGAAACTCACGGATACTCCTGACGGAGGCCCGGGAAGGTTTGTCCGACCGGAAAGAGGAGGAAGCTGCTTCCAAACAAAAAAGAGACATGCTTAAAAAACATGGGAATGGGGACAGGGAAAAGGCAGGGAGAGGGGTTGTTAGGAGAAACGGGGAGGGGGGGCACGTGCTGTTAGAGACCCCTGGGAGGGAGGGAGGGAGGGAAGGATGGAGGAGGGAGGGAGGGATGCAGCGGGATGGAAGAAGGGAGGGAGGGAGAGATCCTTGGTTTTTCCTGCTTGGCACTGAGTGGGCACTGAGTGGGCACTTCCCAGGTTGGAGAAACCTCTGGAATATCCCCAGAGCCAACACGACAAAGGCTGTCCCGCCCCGAGAGCCGACAGCCCGATCCAGAGGCATTCCTGACGTTTTCCAGAGCCACATCCAGAGCCATCCTTCCTGGGCATGGAGCAGCTCCAGGGGCACGGGAGGGGGAGGGCACAGCCCTGGCACAACCTCACCTGAGACTTTGGGGGTGGGGTTGCAGGAGAAGCCCCCGTTGGACTGGTCGCTCTCTCCGAAGTCGTAGCTCTCCCTGGGCTTGGGCTTGTATTCCCGCTTGGGGCGGGAGGAGGCCTCCCTCATCCTGGGAGAAGGGAAAAGAAGGGTGGACAAACTGAAATAAGGGATGGGATGCGATGGGATCGACGTGTTTTTCCTCCTCCTGGCTTGGGTTTTTGGGGAGAAGGATCTGCTCGACTCCCTGTGCCGGAGCCTTTGGAAGGTGGGTCTTCCCACCCTCGGAGGGAAGGGAATTCCAGGCTTTGCCATGGAATGCTCGGGAATTCAGGCCAGCAGAGGACACTCGTGCTGTAGTTTGGAAGCTGAGGCTTGGCAGGATCCTCCTCCCAGCTCCTCCTCATTCCAAGCAGATACATGGGATCCACTCACGGGATCCACTCACGGGATCCACTCACGGGATCCACTGGGTGGCTTCTCCCGGGAGGAGGGAGTGGATCCAGACCTGCAGGGAATCCACCCCTCCTTCCCCAGCCCCAGTTTGGGGACGTGGTGGCTCAGGTGACCCGGGGGAGTTGTGCAAACCAGCTCATTCCCTGTTCCAACAGCTCCCCTGTGGATTCTGGCAGCTGCTGGAGGGCAGGAATCCTGGGAGAGCAGGAATCCTGGGAGCGCAGGAATCCTGTGAGGGCAAGAATCCCAGGAGGGCAGGGCAAGACCAGGCAGCTCCAGGGGTGTTCCCATGTGCCAGACACCCCCCTGCCTCCCAGCACCAGCTCACAGGGCTCAGAAGCCCAAAGATGGGGTGGCATGGAGGGAATTCCAACCCTTTTCCATCCCTGCCAAGCTCAAATCCAGCCTCACTGGGAGCAGCGCTTGGAGAAGGTCTGGATTGAAACTCCAGAAGTGGCCAGGAACAGATTCCCTGGGAGGGTGGGGAGGGGCTGGGATGGAATTCCCAGAGAAGCTGTGGCTGCCCCATCCCTGGAAGTGTCCAAGGCCCCCTTCCAGGGCCTAAAGGGGCTCCAGGAGAGCTGGAAAAGGATGTGGGAAAAGGGATGGAGGGACAAGACACAGGGAATGGCTTCAAATTGAGAGAGGGGAAGTTTAGATGGGATATTGGGAAGGAATTCCTGGCTGTGAGGGTGGGGAGGGGCTGGGATGGAATTCCCAGAGAAGCTGTGGCTGCCCCATCCCTGGAAGTGTCCAAGGCCAGGTTGGAGCCACCCGGGATAGTGGGAAGTGTCCCATGGCAGGGGGTGGAACTCCACGACCCTCACAGCCCCTTCCAACCGCCCCGGTTCCGGGACCCTGTGATTCCCAGGGAGTCTCCCGTGTCCCCAGACAGGCAGGGGGGGAGGTTTGGGGGTGCCCCTGGGACTCACCTGCGCTTGAGTTTCTCGGCCAGCTCGTCCAGGATCTGCACGGCCTGGCGGTGATAGTCCAGCTGGGCGTCCACCAGCGCCGAGAGCTGGCTCACCTGCTCGATCTGCGGGAACACCGGGGTGGGAATGGCTGTGCCCCCTGGCACGGGAGGCACAGGACACCCCACACTGCCCCCGGGGCATGGGAGGCACAGGACACCCCACACTGCCCCCCGGGCACGGGAGGCACAGGGCACGAGGAGAAGGTTTGGGATTTGGGGCACTGGAGGGGAGGAACCACTGAGGCTTTGGCAGGATTTGGGACACTCCTGTCACTGCAGGGCTTGGGACACTCTGGACACTGCAGGAATTGGGACACTCTGGACACTGCAGGGCTTGGGACACTCTGGAAACTGCAGGATTTGGGACACTCCTGTCACTGCAGGATTTGGGACACTCCTGTCACTGCAGGGCTTGGGACACTCCTGCCACTGCAGGGCTTGGGACACTCCTGCCACTGCAGGATTTGAGACATTCCTGTCATTGCAGGATTTGGGACACTCCTGCCACTGCAGGATTTGGGACACTCTTGTCACTGCAGGGTTTGGGACACTCCTGGCACTGCAGGACACTCCTGTCACTGCAGGGCTTGCCTGCTGTGAAATCCTGTCCAAACTCATCCCACCATGGAGAGGAGACCCCATCCAGTGAGACTCCTCCTTGGGAATTAGAACTGACTACATCCATTGAGAGGAGACTCCTTGGGAATCAGAACTGATCCCTTCATGGAAAGGAGACTCCCTCCTCTGAAATTCCTTCTTGGGAATGAGAACTGACTCCTTCCACCCAGAGGAGACTCCCTCCACTGAGGTTTCTCCTTAGGAATTAGAAATTACTCCCTCCATGGAAAGGAGACTCCCTCCACTGAGATTCCTCTTTGGGAATGAGAACTGATCCCTCCACTGAGGTTCCTCCTTGGGAATCAGAACTGACCCCTCCACTGAGGTTCCTCTTTGGGAATCAGACCTGATCCCTCCACCCAGAGCAGACCTGCCTGGTCAAAGCCCCAGCCTCTCCCCTGCTGCTCCAGGAGCTGGCTCAGGACCAGGGGCTCCCAAAGGTTGGAGCAGCCCCGTGCCAGTCACTCAGCTCCGGGTTCGCACGGAGTCAAACCCCCCAGGAGCACCAAGGAGTGTCCAATTGGGGCCATCCCAGCAGGATCCCACCCCAGGAGCACAGAACCCCGCTCACATCTGTCTCCAGCAGGTTGTGCATGCTGGTCTCTGCCACCTCCTTGGACTCCTCGAACTTCTCCATGGCCTGTCGGAGCTCCTCGTCCGGGATCTTCCCCTGGCGCTTCTTCTTGTAGTCGAAGTCCAGGCGCCGCCCTTCCAGCTTCTTCAGGTGGTGCTGGGGATGGGATGGGATGAGCAGGGAAGCAGGAGGAGCTGGGAGCAGCCAGGCTCTCCTGGGAGCAGCTCAGCTCTGTTTCCAGGCTGAGCTCCTTCACCTCCAAACCCCGATCCCAGAGCGCGCTCCCACCTCCACTCCAGAGGGTGATGAGGGAACAATTCCAGCCCCTTCCCACTGAGGGAAACACTGCAGGAGCAGCCCCACATTTGGGAAGGTCCCAGAGCTGTCCTGCTGGGGATTGGATGGGATGAGCAGGGAAGCAGGAGGAGCTGGGAGCAGCCAGGCTCTCCTGGGAGCAGTTCCAGGCTGAGCTCCTTCACCTCCGAACCCCGATCCTGGAGTGCCCGCTCCCACCTCCACTCCAGGGGGTGATGGGGGAGTGATTCCAGCCTCTTCCCACTGAGGGAAACGCTGCAGGAGCAGCCCCACATTTGGGAAGGTGAAGAACTGTCCTGCTGGAATGAGCAGGGAAGCAGAAGGAGCTGGGAGCAGCCAGGCTTTTCTGGGAGCAGCTCCAGGCTGAGCTCCTTCACCTCCAAACCCCGATCCCGGAGCGCGCTCCCGGTGCTCCCATGGAATGGAGGAATGATTCCAGCCCCTTCCCACTGAGGGAAACACTGCAGGAGCAGCCCCACATTTGGGAAGGTCCCAGAGCTGTCCTGCTGCTTTTGGCTCCTTGGGAGCTCCAGGGATCTCTGGAGATCAGGAATGTGGGCTCTGGGCGTTGCATTCCTGGGCTCTCGGGGTGGGAATGTTTTATCCTCATGGAATTGGGGGATGGAGGAGCACTGAGGCAGCAGTTGGGGGTTATGTTACTTGGGGCACCACTGGGAATAAAAATTCACTCGAGAGAGCTGCCTTGGGAATGAGGGGTTGGGATAGATCCCACTCCAAAGCCTGGCTGTGTTTTGCATGGACCTGCACTCTGGAGTTCTGTGTCCCCCGGTGAGGTACCAAAGGGCTTTCCTGGGATGCTGAGGCCTGGAGGGGGGCATTGCTCAGGGCTTGAAGCCCAAACTGGGAGCTCCCAGCACAAGGAACCGGATTCAGCAAGGTCAGAAGGTGATTTGGGATGTTTTGGGAACCATTCCAAGATGCATCCAGCCTGCTCAGGAGCAGCAGGAGGGAGAAAACACCCAGCGCAGGGAATTCCTGCCAGCCCTTGGATCCCACCTTGGAAAGCAGAGAGAGGAGGAGGAGGAGGGGGGAAAAATATCCCCCTGGAGGTGGGATTTACCTGGATCTCCTTCAGGTCTTTGTCACAGAGGTTCTGCAGGGGATCAATAAAGTTCTGTTTGACTTCGATGTCCAGGGAATCCTTCACCTCAGCCAGGCGCTTCATGGACTCACCCGCGTCCAGCAGAGCGTCGCCTTCCCGGGAAAACAGGGAGACAGGGAAAACAGGGAAACAGGGAGAGGAAGGAGGGATGGGAGAGGAAGGAGGAGAGGAATAGGAAGGAGGGATGGGAGAGGAGGAAGGGATGAGAGAGGAAGGAGGGAGGGAGAGGAAGGAGGGAGGGAGAGGAAGGAGGGAGGGAGAGGAAGGAGGGATGGGAGAGGAAAGAGGGATGGGAGAGGAAGGAAGGAAGGAAGGGAGAAGAGAGAGGGATGGGAGAGGACGGAGGGAAGGGAGAGGAAGAAGGGAAGGGAGAGGAAGAAGGGATGGGAGAGGAAGGAGAGAAGGGAGAGGAAGGAGAGAAGGGAGAGAAGGGAGAGAAGGGAGAGAAGGGAGAGGAAGGAGGGAGGGAGAGGAAGGAGAGAAGGGAGAGGAGGCAGGGGAGGGAGAGGAGGGAGAGGAAGGAGAGGAAGGAGGGAGGGAGAGGAAGGAGGGAGGGAGAGGAAGGAGGAAAAGGAGGGAAGGAGGGATGGGAGAGGAGGGAAAGGAAGGAGAGGAAGGAGGGATGGGAGAGGAAGGAGGGATGGGAGAGGAAGGAGAGAGGGAACAGAAAGAGGAAAGGGAGAGGAAGGAAGGAAGGGAGAGGAGGAAGAGAAGAGAGAGGAAGAGGGAAGGGAGAGGAATGAGGGAAGGGAGAGGAAGGAGGAAAGGGACAGGAAGGAGGGGAGGGAGAGGAAGGAGAGGAAGGAGGGGAGGGAGAGGAAGGAGTTAAGCAGAGCCTGAAAGCAGGGGCTGCAGGAAGAGCCTCTGTGTGTGAGGGAATCACAATCCCAGCCTGGTTTGGGTTGGAAAGGACCTTAAAGCTCCTCCAGTCCCAGGGGCAGGGACACCTCCCACACCTCCCACCAGCCCAGGGCGCTCCAAACCCTCTCCAACCAACTCTGCCCCCCTCCAACCTCCCACATTCCCTCTGGAATTCCCAACCCCCCAGCCAGGCACGGGGCTGGATCCACACGGGGACACTTCCCTGCTTCACTTCTCCCCCTCTGAAAAGCTGGAACAGCCTCTCCCAGCCCTGCAGATGCAGGGAGAGTTTTCCAAAAGCAGGATTTGGAGCTGCTGAGCTGCTCATTGGCCGCTCTGCTCTTGGCCAGGAGAGCCTTGGGCTGATCCAGCTTTTTTTTTCCTGGCCATGGGAAGCCCTGGAGTTGCTCTGACCAACTTTTTTTTCAGCTGCTGGCAGCAAACCCTGCAGCCTCTCAACCAACCTGAGCCCTTCTCCTCCCCTCTGAACCACAATCCCACTTTTTTTTTTTTTTTTTTTTGAGGAATTAATTTATTCCTTTTGGATTCTCCCAAGTACCATTTTTAGTTTAACTTCAAGTTCCAAGCTCTGCAGCCAAGGAAAAGCTGGACAAACACACAGTTAAGAGAGAATCTTCTCTTGCCCAGGCCCAGAAACCAGCAGATTTCACACTAAACATTCCACAAAATTAAGATATGTGAGAAGGAAACACAGTCACAGCCAGTGTAACACAGGGATATTCCTACTGATGGAAATATTTCAGTATATCCAGTCAATAGTTCACTTTTTTCCATAGTTTTGATCATTTTTTTCCAGCCCAAATGGCTCCTCTTTGTCCTTTATTTAAATAAATACCTACCCTTGGGAGCAAAAACCACCTTTATATATAAATACTCCCTTTAGGGAGGGACCCTAAAGCTCCCAAAGTCCCACCTTCCATCAGCCCAGGTTGCTCCAAGCTGCTCCAACCTGGCTTTGGACACTTCCAGGGCTCAAAGTCACTCATGGAAACCTCTTTTCCAAGGCTCCTGTCATTACCACGCTCACTCCTGGCTTTTGATTGCAGATTAACCATCTGCAGGTTAATTAATTAATTTAATTCCGGGGCAGCTTTGGCAAATCAACCATTCCAGCAGCACAGGAGTGAGACAGGGGGGTGAAGTGAAAAATAAATCCAGCAGGAGAGTTATTCCAGCTGGGATAACTCCAGATAACCTGGAAGGGGAAGGAGGGAGATCTGAGGGAGGCCTGAGGGCTCCTTTGGTGAGGAAATGGGGGTGGGTTTGTGCTCCTAAAAGCTCTCCCGTGAGCCAGGACTGATGCAGGGCTTGGAAGGGATCTCTCAGAGAGAGATGACACCAAGCTGGGGGGGAGTGTTGATCAGCTGGAAGGCAGGAGGGCTCTGCAGAGGGACCTGGACAGGCTGGATCCATGGGCTGATTCCAAGGGAATGAGGTTCAACCAGGCCAAGGGCCGGGTCCTGCACTTTGGCCACAACAACCCACGGCAGCTCCAGGCTGGGACAGAGGGGCTGGAGAGCAGCCAGGCAGGAAGGGAGCTGGGAGTGGGGATGGACAGGGAGCTGAACAGGAGCCAGAGTGTGCCCAGGTGGCCAAGAAGGCCAATGGATCCTGGCCTGGCTCAGGAACAGTGTGGCCAACAGGTCCAGGGAAGTGATTCTTGCCCTGGACTCAGCGCTGGTGAGGCCACCCCTGGAGTGCTGTGTCCAGTTCTGGGCCCTCAGCTCAGGAAGGACATTGAGGGGCTGGAGCAGGTCCAGAGGAGAGCAACGAGGCTGGGGAAGGGACTGGAGCACAATTCCCATGAGGAGAGGCTGAGGGAGCTGGGGCTGTTCAGCCTGGAGAAGAGGAGGCTCAGGGGAGACCTCCTCACTCTCTGCAACTCCCTGACAGGAGGGGGGAGCCAGGGGGGGGTTGGTCTCTTTTCCCAGGCAACCATCAGCAAGACAAGAGGGCTCGGTCTGAAGCTGTGCCAGGGGAGGTTTAGGTTGGATATCAGGAAGAATTTCTTTGCAGAGAGGGTGCTCAGCCACTGGAATGGGCTGCCCAGGGAAGGGGTGGATTCTCCATCCCTGGAGGTTTTTAAGATGAGACTGGATGTGGCATCAGTGCCATGGGCTGGGAACCACAGCAGGGTTGGATCAAGGGTTGGATTGATGATCTCAGAGGTCCCTTCCAACCCAGTTGATTCTATGATTCTGTGATTCTCCAGAATCCTTTGGCATTCCCAAAAAAGCAGCCAGAGGTTTTTTAATTCCCCTCATCCAAGGCAGCTCCTCCCCAGGCTGGGAGCAGCAGCTGGGATGTCTGAGGGGATTAGAACTGAGGTCACTCCCCCTCCTCCTCCTCCCCTCCCAGGCACACGTGGCCATGGAAAAGAGCCACAGGGAAAGATTCCTTGGCTCCAGCCCCTGGGAGGAGTCACGGGATGGTTTGGAATGGGTTGGAATGGCTTGGAAGGGATCCCAAAAAAATCCCGCTGGGATCTGTTCCCACGTCGTTGTTCAGGTTAGAAAGGGGTGGTTTTGTGGGTTTTGGGGTTTTTTTAACCATCCAAATTTATCTCAGGGTTTAATAAGAAAGGACTAAGAGGTGGTTTTGCCAGGGATTGGGATATCCAGGATACCTGGGATTGGAGAATAATAGAATGGGTTGGGTTGGAAGGGACTTTAAAGATCATCCAGTTCCAACTCCTGCCACAGGCAGGGACACCTCCCACTATCTCAGGGTGCTCCATCCTGGCCTTGGACACTCCCAGGGATGGAGCAGCCACAGCTTCTCTGGGAAATCCATCCCAGCCTCTCCCACCCTCACAGGGAGAAATTCCTTCCCCATATCCCATCTAAATTCCCCTCTTTCACTTTGAAGCCATTCCCTGTGTCCTGTCCCTCCAGCCCTCATCCCAAATCCCTCTCCAGATCTCCTGGAGCCCCTTTAGGCCCTGGAAGGGGCTCTCAGGTCTCCCTGGAGCCTTCCCTTCTCCTTGGACACTTCCAGGGATGGGGCAGCCACAGTTTCTCTGGGAATTCCATCCCAGTCCCTCCCACCCTCCCAGCCAGGAATTCCTTCCCAATATCCCACCTACCCCTGCCCTCTTTCAGTTTGACTCTCCCACCCCTTCCCTGCCACCCTGGAAACCTCTGGAAATCTCTGCACCACTTTGAAGAGATTCCTTTAAGGGATTCCTTTAAGAGATTCTTTTAAGAAATTCCTTCAAGGGATTCCTTTAAGGGATTCTTTGAAGGGATTCCTTTAAGAGATTCTTTTAAGAGACTCTTTTAAGAGATTCTTTTAAGGAAATCTTTTTAGAGATTCCTTTAAGGGATTCCTTTAAGGAATTCTTTGAAGGGACTCTTTTAAGGGGTTTCTTTAAGAGATTCTTTTAAGGGATTCCTTTAAGAGATTCTTTTAAGGGATTCCTTTAAGAGATTATTTTAAGGGATTCTTTTAAGTGATTCCTTTAAGAGATTCCTTTAAGGGATTGTTTTAAGAGATTCTTTGAAGGAATTCTTTGAAGGGATTCTTTTAAGGGATTCTTTGAAGAGATTCCTTTAAGAGATTCTTTTAAGGAAATCTTTTTAGAGATTCCTTTAAGGGATTCCTGTAAGAGATTCCTTTAAGAAATTCCTTTCGGAAATTCCTTTAAGAAATTCCTTTAAGAGACTCCTTTAAGAGATTCCCTCAAGGAATTCTTTCAAGAGACCCTTTTAGGCTCCCCCAGCCCTTTGGTGCCACAAAAGGCTCCCCCAAAC